>NW_024081951.1:0-247201 GCF_003009895.1 Hyaena hyaena | reverse complement strand
AAAAAAAAAAAAAAAAAAAAAAGAATGACATATAGAATTTTCTAGAATACCTAAGAACTTAATATATTCTTTTGAAAATAAAGCACATATATTGAGACTAGTAACATACATCTTCTCTAATTTATGACCTACTATTCAATGAGGGATTTGGTACCATTTACTCCTTCATTGCAGACATGATTCAGATACTGTAGGGCATCTTTTTCCCTTGATAGTGGGTAGAAATCTGTTAAATGACATTTAAAAGATTATAATTTAAGCAGGGACAGGAGAGGAATGGCATTATATCAAAATAAGTGACCTGGGCCTGGGTCTATGGTCTTTATGTAAAGCACTCACAAGCATTTTGTGACCTTAAGCAGTAAGGGTTTATGAGCTCCTCATCTCTGCTTGGCTAGTCTGTAAGACTCTTCCAATCATGTCTGGTTTAGCAAGTAGTAAACACAACTTCAAAGGAAAGAAATCCAGCTTTACATTGTGAAGTACACATTTGACTATTTTTTTTTGCACTAAAAATGCATAGAAAAGACAATCATTATACATGGCATTGTTTTCAAAATAGAAAAATTTTATCTATTGGGACATTCTTTGGTCTTATTCAAAAAGAAAATGTTCTCTCTCTCTCTCTCTCTCTTAAAGTATAAACAAGGGAAATGATTTCTGACTGTCTTGTTACTATAGGAAACTATATTTTCAGCAGGAGAGAAATAAGATTGCTTTCATTATTTTAATTGTATGACAGTTTTTCCAATGCAGAAAAGAATCAACTTTGGAGGCTTAAAAAAGCACTCATATGTAATGAAAACTCCTTGTCACATTGTAAAAGCATATGATATTGTCCTACCTTTTCAAAAAGATGTGAAACTTTCTGCAGCTGCCTCACATAAAGTATTGTGACACTGGGTAATTTGACTTTTGAAATGTTTCATCCATAAAAAAAAAAAAAAAAAGTTTTTTGAGACAGTTACAGATAACCCAACTGCATTCATTCATACTTACTGTTTGCTTTGTTGAATACATAAATGATTTGCCCAACTGTGTAATGAAGTTGATTCCAAGTTTTCCCTAAACTCTATCTATTTTCCTTTTGAATGGGGTGGATGAGTTATATACACTCTGCCATTTATGTGCATTGAGGTAAAATGCTAGAAATGGAACTGTTCTGATTTAACTACAAGGAAAATATTTCATTGGGGGGCAGGTATCTATTCTATATTTGTAACCACACTCTTCTTTTTTAGGTGTTGTTTTTATTAGCATACAGTAGCAATGAAAGAGTAAATTGTAAACATTCATCATCTAAGCATCGCATTTATTGACTTTCTCATATGCAACACTTTGCGTACTTGGTGATATATGTAAGATCCCAAGAAAAAAGAAAGGTTATAACTGTTCACTGATTATGAATCTCACATGAGAATTTAAAAATGAGTTTTAAAAAATCTCTGTAAGAGGAAAATACTCACTTAACATGCTTTAGATGCATCATCTATGGCTTAAAGGGACAACGAATTTTGTGTGTGTTAGCATGTGTATGCCGTTACTTACTGAAAAGCTCTCCACATCTGTTCCATGTACTGTTTATGTACAGTTCTTGTCATTCTCGAATCAGGAACTGCTAGCTTCAGAAGGTGACAGTGATTTCCAGATGTTAACTTTCCATAACATAAGCAGATATTGAAAGTAGCTGTACACTCTTTATTTTGTTATATTGACAGATGAAGCAATGACATAAAAATGTAAATGTGTTAATGACCGCTTTGGGCTTACACATGATTTAAATGAAAAGATGCCGTGGTTCCATGAAAATGGATTGCCATTTAGATTTGAAAATTCATTTAATTACAGTGCATAATGGGTGCACACTAGAATTAATATGTTTAGGCATTGATTAGTGATTGATAGAGATTAGGACTGAAATGCTACATAAAGGTTAAATTCCACCCCTTGTCTTGTGAACTAGCTGTGTCCAATATGATTATCATCTTTTCCTTTGAAAAGATATTCTGAATTTTTATAGCTTTTTGAGAGTGCATACAGGAAGAGAAAAAAAAACGTGACATTGTTTCCATTTGTGTAAAAACACACATATCTTTAAAAAAACATTATTTTCCACAAAACATGTTCCATCATTTCCACATTGTTCTTGTAAACCTAAAATGTGGTATTACCTTATTACACACCTACTAAAATACTTCTTTTTTTTCTTTAAATAGAAGTAAATCACAAAAAAATGTATAACAGGGCAGAGTTAAATTCATTCCACGTAAGGCTTTATGTAACTTATACATCTTTTACCATAACACGATGGGAAAAAATCTGCTTCATGTTCTCAAATACTGTAAAGTAGATTTTTTTTTGAGAATACATTTTTTAAATGCTTTTTGGAATCTAGATAACTGAGATTAAATAGTGGAAATGCACATATGCTACAATTTATGAACTCAGATTGACAAAAGGAAGCTAGTGGCAGTTAGCATAGGAAGCAGTAGCTGAGAATCAGAAGCCCCTGGGTGGTAACTTCTTGTCCATCAACCTTTCTGTGACCTTGCAAAATGCACTGCTTTTACTTTCCCTCTACACTTTGTAAAAGGTAAAAATATTTCCCTATTTCACATAGTTCTAGATTTTAGTGGAGGCTCTTCGAAGACACAAGTACTTGCCTAAGTGGAAGAAATAGTGCTATTAGTAAAAGCATAAAGACAGTAGGCACAATTAACTGGAAGAAAAGAATCTAGTGCTTTACTGGTATGAAGTATGAAACTAAGCTGATTTGAGTTCTATCCATCTTTTCTTCTGGATGCTACATCCTTCATAAAATGTCTAGACACTAATTTGTATTGTATACATTCTCTGAAAAGGTCAATGTCTGATGCTATGCCTCTTTTTCATTGGCTTGTTTTCCAGAAACTTTTTCTGCAGCAGAGTCACATGTGAGAAAATATGCCAAACACCTAAAATAGCTATTGTCAAGCCCACTTCTCTAACTGTGGTATTGTTTTTGTCTTCCCTCACAACTGTATTGACTATAGATAATTTAACATATTATTGTTTGCCATTTTGGCAATTTTTCTACAGTCCACAGCAAATAAGAAATAGGTGAGCACGAAGGGTTTGAAAATGATGACAGGTGAAAAGCTCAGCTCAGGGATAGCAGAAATGTCAAACTTCTTTGACAGGTATCAAAGAAGGAGACAGAAAAGTTATAAAAAAGAATGGGAGCGGTGTGGTGAGTTTTACTACTGTTGACCCTGGACCTTCAAGAACAACAACAAAAACAATCTTTGATGTCTTCTGATTACATAAAGTTTACAATCCATTTTTAAAAGATGTCATAAAACCATGGAAAAATAACCCAGGGGATGATGTGGGAGATTATCTGAGACTACCCAAGGTTATAAATAAAGATTTAAAATTAATAAAATTTTACTTGTCAGGGTAAACTTTAGTTTTTTATAAGACTCTCTATGTGAAGCCCTTTATTCCTTTGCATTGTAGTGTGAGTGTGACTCTATATAGCTATATGAATATATTCATATTTATTTTTATATCAACATATGCATCTTTCCAGCAACTATATATGAGAAACATATGTCTTCCTTATCAAGTATAACATTCTTCCAATATTTTTACAGTATTTTTTAAACTCACATTTGAGGTTGAACATATTTCTGCTATTATGATTCACCCTATATTTACAAGTCTATATCTAGAAAATAAACCTAGGTAAGTTCAGAGTCACTTAATAGTTCGTGTTGGAATGGTAATACGGAATTATTCCCTGTTATCTTACAGATACACATGATAACAGATGGAATTTGCTTGGGTAAATCTATTAGGGATATGCCAAATGGCAAGCCATAAAAAAGGAAGAGAAAGCAAAAAGGTATTGGAAACTTTCGAGCTATGCATTAGCCCTTTATTATAGTAGGGTGCATACTTGTATGAGCCACTTGTATGAGAATCCCTGTAAGCTTGTACTAAAGATGTAGCTGGATATCTTTGCAAGGAGAGAAGGAAAGAATGAGGCATGAGTAGCAAACATCTCAGATTGCAATGGAGGTCTGAAACATTATGACCAGGACAAATATGTGGAGATCCAGAACAAAACTGACCATACCACCCCACATTTATGGAGAATAGAATTCAACTTCGGAAGACCTTTAAAAGGAAGTAATATCTAGGCAGAGACCTGAAGAATGACTAGAAATTATCCAGGGGAAGAGAAAGAAATATATAGAGAAAATAATGCTTCACTAACAACAATTAGAAGTGGAGGTGAGATGGAAAACTTAGCATACTGGAGAAACTGAAAGCTGTTCAGTCTGTTGACCATGGAGTATGAGTAAGTGATTGTGGATGCCAGAGAATTAGGTCAGCTTATATCAGGAAGGTACTTATCAGCCTGGGATAGGAGTCAGGGTTGACAAAGAAATCATTTAAAATGGCAGAGATTAAGCGTGTTTAAATACTGATCGAACTTCAAGAATAAAGAAAGAGAAAAGATCACTGATAGAGACCATCTCTTGGGTTCCCTTGTAACTAGAAGAAGGCTTCTCCTTATTCCTCTCCTCTCTTCAGAGCCAAATTTCATGAAAGAGTTGTTTTTCAACAACTCTCCTCAAAATTGTCAAAAATAATTCCCTGAATTGTTTTTCACTCATGAGTTTTTCTTCTCACCCCATTAAAATTTGTTATTAACTCTACGCACCCCACTGAGCTTGCTCTAAGAATGTCATCAGTGATCCCTTGTGAAGAAATCCAGTAGATAGTCTAGAGTACTCACTACATTTTCAATGACCTGTGTCTGTGTTGACCGTTTCCTTCTCAAAATAATCTCTTCATAATGTTTTCGTATCTGCACAAGAATGTTCATGGCATTATTTCTAAGTAGCCTCAAACTGAAAGTAATTCAAATATTAATCAGAATTATAAAGGATAAATTGTGATAGTTTAATTAATTAATGAAAAGGGATGATCTTTAGCTATTGATATGCACTGACAGGATGACTCTCACAAACATTAATGTTAAATGAAAAAAGCCACAAAAAAAATGTTTCCAGTTATTTAAACCTCAAAGTGCCGAACAAATTATTTTATGCTTAAGAACTCAGGAGAATCATTATGAGTGTGAGAGAGGTTGAAGGTAGTAAGGGAGGGGCATTTGGGCTTTTTCAGGGGTACTAGAAATGTTTTCTATTTTGACCTGGATTTTTTTAAGTTTACTTATTTATTTTTTGGGGGGAACAGAGAGAAAATGAGTGGGGTAAGGGCAGAGAGAGAGGGAGAGAAGGATCCCCACGCAGACTCTGCAATGTCAGCACAGAGCCCTAAGTGGCACTTGAACTCATGAACTGAGAGATCATGACCTGAGCCAAAATCAAGAGTTGGATGCTTAACCAACTAAGCTACCCAGGCACCCCTTGACCTGGATTTTTGTTACATGAGTTCAATTTGAAATACTTAATTGAGTGGAACATTTGTGTTTTGTGAACAATTATCTATATATGTTATATCTCATGCTTTTTTTAAAAAAATAAAAGCGTTAAGTCAAGAATGCTAAATAAGACCACCCTTTCACCCTAGCTTTTTATTCTTGCATTTTTCTTTTCTTCTGATTGCAGCTTCTCAGCATCCTCTCTATCTCTGTAGGGTCTCCCATCCCTCACATTTTTTATCTTAATCAGGACTTTCACTTATGTATATTTTCAGAATTCTCCTTTGTAATCTGCTACTTTAAGAAGCCTCTGGTTATTATCCACCAGCCATCTCCATAGATTTCAAGTTCACACCACTTTCTGAAGCCCCAAGCCCATGTGCCCAACTCCTTAATTAATATCTTTTCTGTAGTGCCTCACAGCCATCTCAAATTCAATATGCTCCTAACCTAAATATTTTCCTACCAGAACATCTTCTGTCCCAAGATTTCCCTCTTTCAGTGAATAACTATTTATACCCCATTGCCCAAGCTGTGACTTTGGGAATTATGCTAAATTCACCCATCCATGTATTTCCATCCTATAAAATGCCAAATCCCGTGGAATCTGTCTTATAAATAAGTTCTCATTTGCCTGTGTCCCTTCAGTTTTCTTGCCAGCAAACTGTAGGCAACAATTAATTGCTTGCATTTCTGTGCCAGCATCCGTAGTGCATTCCTGAATGTAAGCACTGCCTGCCCCCATCAATCTCACCCACAAAAAGACCGCAGCAAAATAAACATTGTTTAAATGCAATCACGAATTCTAATCTTGTCACTCCCCTAATAAATCTAGAATGTTTCTTCAAGCTTGCGTAAAATACATTTTTTCCATTTACTAGATAAATTTCATTAGGGTAGTCAGATTTGCATCCACTTCTCAAAGGACGCCATGCATACATACATTAAATAAAGGACTGAAGTTACGCCAAACGTAAAATTACCAAAGAAAAAATAAAATAGTATTTTATAAATACCAAAGTACGCATGACCGATAGTAGATCATCCATTTCCCTAGCTCGTCCTTAACATACCTTATTCTAATAGAAAGAATACCACCTATGATCTCCACATATTTTCTTCCATATGTTCTTGCCAATTCCAAACCTAACAGCTTGAACAGTGTTGAGAGCTAAAAAAAGAAACAGATTCTTCCTTTAGCTTCTATATCATGACACTGTAGGGTTTTGTTTGTTTGTCTAGACCCTCTCATTAGGCTTGAGTTGGAAAGCAGCTTTTATTAGGGAAATACAGAAACTCCAGACTGTGAATGCAGAGGACGTGTGTGTTGTTTACCGCTCTAGTCCTAACCCCTGAAACAGTGGTGGACACAGTAACTTTTCTCTGTTAAGAGTCTCCAATGAATGAGTGCAACTAGAATCAGTTCTGCCAGATTCTCTTTTGAGACTCTTTGCCAAAATCTGCAGAAAAAACTCATCAGTCAGTAGTCAGCATTTAAAATGAAAAGTCATTATGTAGAAGTGTAAAGAGAAGGTGGTGATCTAACTGAAGTGATGCGGAGCAGACACTATGAAAAAATAGAACAAGTCAGATTCATGGGAAGTAAACAAGCATAGAATATAGCTGAATCCTAGTAACTTATTGGTGGTAGAAAAAGATCCAGGACATCTTCTAACTAGGGACTGTCTTTTCACGTTCTTACCTAATTGAACACCATGTTTGTAGAGTCCCTTGAGCAATTGTTTGGCATTTACCTGTGGCATCTCTTTTAATAAATGGTGGCTAACTCAGTCAGTGACCAAAATGCCCAACTTACCTTTCAGTCAAATCATGTAGCCTGGCAGAAAAAGAAGAGAAGATAAGTGTCTGTCTGAAGTATGATGGAGAAAATGACATTGCTGGAAATATTCTCTCCTCTGTAGAGGAAGTTGAAATTAGTAGATAGTTTAAAAAAGCATGGCAGTAGAGGCAGCACATGGAAGATAAAGCAATGAGTGAAATGGATAAATAGATTCAGAACAAGATCTTCTGGATTTCCTTCTCCATTCTAATACTTCCTAGCAGCGAGACCCTGGGGAATTCACTTAATTTTCTTGAGTTTGGTTTTCACATGTGTTAAATAAGGATAAATGCTATTTTGTCTATCTCTCTGAGGCTTTGGGGAGATCAGGTCTGATAATACTCATGAAACAGCTTTATGAAATTTATAGTTACTTTTAAATCATCGCTTTTGTTATAGTCATTATCATAAAGCACTCCACCATGTACAGAGGGACTTCTTTACTGAAACTGTGCCTTTTGTCTTCTAAGAGATTCTAAGGTGAGTCCCACCTTTGTATTTAGCGGTAACTGAGGAGCTGGTTCCTGGAGTCTGCAAAGTCGAAGCGGAGCATTAGAAACTGCACGTACAGGTCTTGAAACCCGACTAAAGATCAGGGAACTACAGAGTACAGTTCAAGATAAAGCTGTCTCTTGATCACTTTCTCTGGGGAGTAAAAAAGAAAAGAAAAAGGAACAAGAAGAAAAGACTGCCTCCCATAATGGAAGTTTTGATATAATAATGTCTGAGCCTGGCTTCTTGAGAGGAGTTTAATCACTGCTTAGTTAAGGAAGAGGAGGGCTATCACCTCTGTCTCTGAAGAGACAGGTCAAAAATCTGCCTCTGCTTTTTGTGGCAATTAATCCTGTCACATTCTCTTTGGAAGAGACCCTGAGAATGGCATGGGCTTTATGTGTAAGGAATCTTTCTCATGGTTACATATCCAGATGCCAAGGAAAGTGGCTGTGTGTCTGTTGCACTGGATAGTCGCAGTATGGCTAGAAAATACTTACACACACAGAAGGAGGAGGAGAAGGCGGAGGAGGAGGGAAAATAATCTTAGCATCTAAGTGCTTAATTACAGATGCAGTGTGCTTAGATTTTTGGTTGGCATTTTGAAAATATTTCTACGGTTTTATCAGTGAAGGCTGAATTTAAACAGTGTGATCCATCTGAAATTTGGGTCCCCTAGTGAATTAAAATCAGAAAGGAATCCAGTTGCTCTATTATTTTTTTCTTCCAGAGAGTACAGAGTTAGGAATGAGGATTTGATTAGGGAAAAGTAAGAATGTCTTAACTTGTCACACACATAACAAATTAAAGCCAGCCTGTTTTTACTTCCTTTGTGTACTTTTAGTTGATTCTAAGTAAAAGCAAGGAAAAAGAGGGATTGTTTGATTTTGGATGGTTTTGTCCTTCCCAACTCTCAATGATTTACCACGTCTTTAAGCCATTACCCTGTGTCACTAAACAATTCAGAGTTTTGCTGTATGTAACAAGGTTACAAAAAAAGGCAATGGAAACAAGAAAAGGTGATTGAACATTTCTAAAGTCACATATTTCAATATCACAAAGATGTTGGAGATAATTTATTTACATCCTTTTAATTTGCAGATCACAGGAATGAGATTGAGAAAAATTAAATGGCTTACAAGGTCACAAAACTGATTAATGTTTAAACAGGATGAAAACCAAGTTTTCTGACTCCTGTATCAGTGAAGTTCCCTATTTCAGTTGTCTCTCTCTCCCTCTCTCTCCCTCTCTTTCTCTCTTTAAGCTAGACATAGTTCTGTGCTAATTCTTCCAAATGAGAACTCAGTGCTCTGTAAACATGTCATGTTCTTTAGGCAGCAGGAATAAAACTATTGTGGTAATACATTTTTGTTTTTATATTTTGCCTATATTGATAGGTCCAGAACAGGTAGGAGAAAACACATTTGATGCCTCTCAAAACTATTTGCTGTAAATCTACATCATCTTCTGAGTCGCAAAGACAGTGTTGAAACTCTGTGAACAAACATGCCAGCAACAGTCACTGTACTCTACCATGTTTCCATATTTTCAGTAATGATACCATTTTATAAATAAGCTGATCCAAAGTTTTAAAGAAGGGAAATAAACGTAAGATGAAGTTACAAAAAACAAGTAATGCTTGAAAGGGCAAAATAAAATGAGAACAAAAGCATGGATCCTAAAATAAGCACCTACTGCAAATATGCTTATCATTAAATTTAATTTTAAAAAGCTTAACCTGTTCATAATAATATATTTTTTTCACAGAGACAAAAAAAACCCAACACAATTATAACCATTTGTGTGTATTATTGTAATTAAGGAGGTTGCTGGTTTGGGTTCATATTTTCTAAGGAATGAACATCTCAAAAGACTAAAATGGAATGAAAAAGTGAGTGAAAAACAAGTGTTTACATAATTACAAATATTTGGCTTTTGCTGAGCAGTCAAATCTTCTTCACCTGACTGGAAAGTGAAGTAGGGAAACATAGAGTCTATTTTTTATTTCAATATAAGGTATATTGAATCCCTCAGACACCTGGATACATAGCTATGGTAAGGCCGAATAAAGCCTCCCCCCGCCTGCCACCTCACACACACACACACACACACACACACACACACACACACACAGTACCCACATCCTAATCCCCAGAACCTGTGAATGCCATATTATTTGGAAAAAGGAAATTTGGAAATGTGATTAAATTAAGAATGCTGAGGGGCACCTCGTTGGCTTAGTTGGTTAAGCCTCCGACTTTGGCTCAGGTCATGATCTCAAGGTTTGTGGGGTCAAGCCCCATGCTGGGTTCTGTGCTAACAGCACGGAGACTGGAGCCGGCTTCAGTTTCTGTGTCTCCCTCTCTCTCTGTCCCTACCCTGCTCATGTTCTGTCTCTCTCTTTCTCTCTCCTAAAATAAATAAAAACATTAAACATTTTTTTAAAAATATTTTTTTATTTATTTCTAGGAGAGAGAGAGAGAGACAGCGTGAGCAGGGGAGGGTCAGAGAGAGAGGGAGTCACAGACTGAAATAGGCTCCAGGCTCTGAGCTGGCAGTCAGCACAGAGCCCGACGCGGGGCTCGAACCCACGAACCGCGAGATCATGACCTAAGTGAAAGTCGGACGCTTAACCGACTAAGCCATCCAGGCGCCCCATTTTTTTAAAAATAAAGAAAACAGAGCTGGAGGGATCGTTCTGGCTTATGCATGTGGTCCAGTATGTAATCATAAGATTCCTCATGCAAGGCAGGCAGAAGATTTGGCAAGAGAAGAACAGAAAGCCATGTAATCACAAGATCAGAAATTACAGTGACCTGGCCAAAGCCAAAGAATATGGCGGCCACTGAAAAGTGGGGCAGTTAAGGAACGGATGTTACTTCGGAGCTTCCAGACTGAACCAGCCCTGCCACCATGTCGATTTTAGCCCCCAAAGACTCATTTCACTCATCTGGCCACTAGGACAACAAGAATATAAAAAGGCTGATGTTATAAGTCATTGAGTTTGCAGTGATTTGTTACAATAGCATTAGGAAACCAATACAATAGCAGCAGATAAATTTATTACATTAATAAAAATAGCAGCAGATAAATTTATTAGGATAAAGAATAATGTCATCTAATCAGAAAAATATTAAAATTAAACAATGTCTTTGCCCTGGAACTTTGAAGGAAAAAAACTCACCCAAAATTTTCATATCTTCATATGATCATCTTGTTTTCCTCTTACTAAATCCATCAGGAAAAGGAAATACATAATATGCCATCTAACCTTTGCACTGGATAGAGGAGGATTAGGCATTGGCACAACTTTGGCAATTCCTCATAACCTCATAACCAGGATACTGGAAGACTCAGTAGGAGCTGTTTCCAGTGGAAGTTAGTCCCGATGAACAGCTTTCATAGCTAAGTATTCTGTCCTCTGATATTCTCTCTACATCTTATCATACTCATTTAAAGTAAGTTATTATTTAAGGTTATGTGCTATACTAGTCTGCACCTGGAAATTTCCAGTAAGTAGGAATCTTGCAGGCCATAGTATCATGAGTGATCCTTACCAGGCCCAGGGGAAAACATAAATGAAAGCAGGTGAGATGCTCCAACCTCTTTATCTCGCATCTGCTCCTCCAACACCGTCTCTTGTCTTTTTACTGGGTGTTACTACCTGGTGGTAGAAGCCAAATTCTAACCAATACCGAGAACTCTCCATGGATCAGTAACTTGAATTGGAATAAAGGTCAAGCTATTTATAAGAAAGCAAATGTGAAGTTGTCTGTTCAGTTTATTTTATGGATTCATTCAAAAGTAGCCCATGGAAAAGAGATAGGAGAGTAAATCAAAATAAATTTTAATAGGTAGAACATAGAATTTTTAAGCTGACAATCTGTAAGTGAATGTGAACTTCACCATTTTTACTTTCTTCATGTACTGTGCCAGATACACATTAAGGTGAATCCCAATGAGCCACACCCATGTAAAATACCCACCCTTTCCTCACCCCCCTCCCCGGGAGGATGGGTGGAATCTGATTTACTCTGGGTCAATGGAATATGGTCAAGGCGACAGGATGTTACTTCACGAATGCACTGCACTGTATGAGATTCCATCTCATCAGACCAGACAGATTCTCTTCCTGGCCTTGAAGATATTAGATGCCATGTTGTAAGAAAGCCTTTGGGAAGGTTATATGGCAAAAAACTGAGGGAGAGGGGTAACTCGAAGAGCCGAGAATGCCTTGTGCATGCCAGCCAGCAAGAAATTGGGATCTCAGTCAAAACTGTAAGGGAATGATTCTGAAAATGATCATGTGAGCTAAGAAGAGAACCCAGACCCCAGGAAGAACATAACTAGCTGATATCTTGATGGCAGCCATGGGGGACCCTCCAGGGCTCATCCAAACCATGTCTAAGCTCCTGACCTGCAGAACCTATAAGATAATAAATATATGTGGTATTAAGCTGCTTGGTTTGTAGTAATTTGTTAAGCAACAATAGAAAATACATCTTTAAAACCTGTAAATTGGCTTCTTAGAGTTTGTCAAATAATGTATGTAGAATACCTTGTGCATAGTAAATTATTAACATGCTTAATTTACTACTTTTTTAATGTTTTATTTATTTTTAGGAGAGAGAGAGAGAGAGAGAGAGACAGCATGAGCAGGGGAGGGTCAGACAGAGAGGGAGTCACAGACTGAAACAGGCTCCAGACTCTGAGCTGGCAGTCAGCACAGAGCCTGACGCGGGGCCCAAACCCACGAACCGCGAGATCATGACCTAAGCGAAAGTCGGACGCTTAACCGACTACGCCACCCAGGCGCCCCTTAATTTACTATTTTGAAAAACAAGGGATTCAAATCATCCATGCAAGATCTATAAACCTATAGTTCTATAAATTTTTTCATATATAAAGGTGCTAGGCTATCCTTAAGCTTTGAGAATTTTGTTAAACCTCCTAATCCCCAAACCAAAATAAACAAGCTAATCAATCTAAAGTTTGGAGGGCAAATATTTTGTCACTGTTGTCAGGATGTTCATGAATTCCACTACTTTACATTTTGATATATCTAGTCTTTGAAACTGACATCACAATCTTTCAACAGAAATGATTTCATGTAAATTATTTTAAAAGAACCATCTTACCCCCGATAGATAATTGTGAGTTCATTATTTGGGGAGAAGGGTTAGTAGAACAAGCTCGATTCTCTGGATCTTAGCTTGTACTTGGATACTACACATTGCTTGTGTAGACTTTGAAGTCAAAGACTTACAACTAAATTCTGTTATTATGTTTTATTTGACCTTGAAAGTCACTTCTTCTGGGACCTCAATTACCCTAACTTCAAATAAAAGTGTCCCTCAGTGGCAATAATTATGAAAATGAAGAGATTTTCTAAGTTGAACCCCCCTATAAAATGTTACTTACTATTTACTTTCTCATTTTATTGCTCTTTTATAAACATAAAAATGACAAAGGAGAAAGAAAAAGAGATGTTTCTCATATGTTCTAATTGTCTGCAATTTCAGTAATGTAGTTAAATTCTTGTTCTGTGATAGTCATTTTTAAAATAAATTATTTTAACTCTTTTTCTTTCTTCTCTGACAGTTGCTTCTACAGCTCTTATCGTCATTATCTTTTCCATCTCCTCAGTTTCTTTCATTCAAGTGAGAAAATCCATCAAGGTGATCAAAGAAAATGTCAAACACGGTAAAAATGTTGAGTTAGATCATGAGCACACTTCAAAGGCTTCTGACTGTGACATTATCACAAGAAAGTAAGTGCCTAGCAAACTGTTATCAAAAATCACTGATCAGGTCTTAGAAATTAATTGTGCTACACATTACAATTTGTGATAAAGAATCCCAGCTTTATAACTCTTAAATTGCAGCATTACATGTAATGCAGCACTGTATGTAATCCAGCACGTATTAGTAAATTTGGAACGCAGGCCTCCAATTTTATGAGTGGCCAGTCGCCAGAAGGATTCAGTTTAAATTCAGTTTAAATTTGAGTTAGCAGCTAGGAAGACATTTATGATTATTGTCCCTAAGGAAGAAACCAGTAAATACTTTTCTTTCTAAAATATCATACTTCTTAATTATGTGGTGGAAACTATAATTCTAGAGGGCAGGTAATGAACTATTTGTTTTTTGTTTGTTTAATTTATCCTTTTGATTTACAGCAAGCTACTCATATTCTTTGAGCCTTAGATTTATCAAATATAAAAGATTGGAAGTAATATTATGTACCTTGTTGATTATTGTGAGGATTAAATAAAATAATGCCTGTAATATGTTGGCCCTGTGCATGGTAAATAGCAAACAGTAAATAAATTTTACAACTATAATCTTGGTTAACAAGAGAAAAAAAGAATTTGGTTAGATATTTCAATTTAGGTAATCCTTGTATTGGTTAGAATTAGATTCAGATTCTGTTTTTAACAGTGGTTTAAAGAAGAGAACATTTTGAGAGATTGTGGTTTAATTGTGTGATTGTTTGTGTTTCCTCTGACTTAACCATTTAGAGGCAGGCAATCTAGAACTGTCTGTCTGGTGCTCCATGGAGTCGCAACTCAGACTCCTTTTGTGTGTTTTCATTCCCCAAATCAAGTCATCTTCCACAATGGATTTTCTACCTACCAGCTTTGATGATCAAATCCAAAACATTGGGAAGAGTAAAATGGAATCAGAAAGACCAGCCCTTCCCTAAAAAGACATTCCTTAGAATTTGCCCTTACCACTTCCTTTCACATTTTCTTTTTCTAGTACTCAGCAATCTGACCACCACAAATCATATTCCTCGGGGCCTGGAAATTGTCATCATTTTTCGAGTATACAAATGTATAGCTAAAACCTAGGTTTCTATTACTTTAGAAGAAGGGGAGCATGGATCTTAATGGAAGATAAACATCAAAGGAAGAAATATCAATGGTGTTTTCTATACAACTCAACACCTTCAATTGTTGCATACTGCTAGTAAAAATTTAACTTGATGTGGTTTTTCTGCTGAGCAATTTTAAATATATTTCAAAAGACTTAAAAAGGGGAGACTTTTAAGAAATTTTCCTTTTAGAAATTTATAGTTAAAAAAATTAAAGGTCCACATACATATTTCAATGATATTTCAATAGTATTTGTTGTTTTGTTTCTATAAGAAAAAGTATGCTAAAATGTTTTTGCTCCTTTTGTCCCAATTACTGATATTTGTTACATATATTTAATATAAAGTAATATTTTCTCATTTAAAAAATTTTATCAGTAAAGAAAGGCATACAAAGAAAACCAAAATCTTTCTCTCCCATTCGCAGTTCTTCTTCACAAATATGACTACCCTTAAACTCGTTTGTGTTTCAAGTGATGCCCCTGCAGGAAAGGAGATTTACAGTAAGACTGGAAGTAAAAGTTAGGAGATAGCCATTGTACAACATGATATAATATTATTATTAGAATGTAAAGTCGCCAGGAGGATGTATAAATGGTGTTGAGGAAAATTAAAGAATTTTAGTATATTTCTGGAAGATACATAGTAAAGAGGAAAGTTGTCAGAGAAGAATCTAGAAAATTAGAAAGGGATTATGAGATCTCATGAACCATGAGGAGTGTAGACTAACCTAATGAGAAAAAGGTAGTCAGGTCACCTAAGATAACTTAAGGATGACCAGGAGACAGACTTGCGTTGTGTGCTAAAACAAAAGAAGACTTCAGCATTTTGTTTTTGACAGTTTGGCTGCTCAGATATTCTAAGAAACAAACAGCTGGAATCATTGTTTTAAAGGTAAAGATGAGATCACAGAGACAAAGGGAATCCTACAAGGGAGAAAGTAAAGAAAGTCTAAACCAGAAAGTTATCATAAAAACCACAGGTGACCATGAGAGCCTAAGTCCATATCACACACTGAATTTTAATTGTTGTCTGGCTGGTGAGAGATAAGTTTGGTAATGTTGGAGAATCTGAACAGAAACACCCTCCATGTGGAACTAGGACCACTGAAAGGCCACAACCCTGGGTGTAAGTCAGGAGAACACCCCGTCTCCAGCAAAGAAAGCTGCCAAGAAGTATTTTGTTATTTCAGACTTTGAGTCAGGTTGAATCTTAGTTATGATTGGGCATAATTTGGCATAGCTTAAGCAGTTAAAAACTCCTGAGAGACAAACTAAACTTAAAATTGTCTATGCTGAGTAATGCCATTGTCTTTCTGACATAAATAAATGCTGTTCTTCTGGAAGAATATGTCTTCAGCAGAGGGCCTGCATCATTTCCACAGAAGACTTCTCCTCAGAAACTTTGGAGGCCGGAAAGCTATGGGCTCATGTATTCATAGCATTAAAAGTAAAACAACAACAAAAAAAAAACAAAACCTGTCACACAAGAATCCTGTAACTAACGACCGTCTTTTAAAAGTGAGGAATAAATTAAGTCATTCTCAATCAACAAAAACTGAGGGAATTCAAAACCACTAGACTTACCCTGCAAGAAATCCATGTGAAAGGATTAGTAGACTTAATATTGATGAGATATCAATACTACCCATGGATACCCACAGATTCAATCCCTACAAAAATCCTAGCAATAGTTTTTGTAGAAATAAAAATCCATCCCCAAATTCATATGGAATCTTAAGTGACCCTGAATAGCCAAAGCAACCTTGAAAAAGAAGAACAAAGTTGGGAGGCTCATATCTCCTAATTTCAAAACTTATTACAGTTACCACACAGTCATCAAAAAGGTGCGATACTAGTAAAAAGACAGACATAGAGACCAATGGAAAAGAACAGAAAGCCAAGAAGGAGCCCCTTGAGTATATGTTCAAGTTATTTTTGACAAGAGACCCAAAACCGTGCAGTGGGAAAAAGGACAGTCTTTTCAACAAATGGTGTTGGGAAAACTGGCTATCCACTGGCAAAACAATGAAGTTGGACCTGTATCTAACACCACATACAAAAAGTAAAAAATTCATCAAAGACCTAAAATTAAGAGCTAAACTATAAAACTCTTAGAAGAAAACATAAGGGGGGGCGCCTGGGTGGCTTAGTCGGTTAAGCGTCCGACTTTCGCTTAGGTCATGATCTCACGGTTTGTGGGTTCGAGCCCCGCGTCGGGCTCTGTGCTGACTGCCAGCTCAGAGCCTGGAGCCTGTTTCAGTCTGTGACTCCCTCTCTTTCTGACCCTCCCCTGCTCACGCTGTCTCTCTCTCTCTCTCTCCTAGAAATAAATAATAAAAAACATTAAAAAAAAAAAAGAAGAAGAAAACATAAGGGAAGAACTACATGAAAATAGATATAGCAATGATTTCTTAGATATGACACCAAAGTCATAGGTAGCAGAAGAAAATTGTAAACACTTGGGTTTCATGAATATTAAAAAGTTTTGTGTATCAAAGGACACTATCAATAGAGTGAAAAGACACCCTACAGAATGAGTGAAAGTATTTCTAAAACATATCTCTGATAAGAAATTACTATTCAGGGGCGCCTGGGTGGCTTAGTCGGTTAAGCGTCCGACTTTCGCTTAGGTCATGATCTCACGGTTCATGGGTTCGAGCCCCGCATCGGGCTCTGTGCTGGCTTCCAGCTCAGAGCCTGGAGCCTGTTTCAGAGTCTGTGACTCCCTCTCTCTCTGACCCTCCCCTGCTCACGCTGTCTCTCTCTCTCTCTCTCTCTCTCTCTCTCCTAGAAATAAATAAAAACATTAAAAAAATTAAAAAAAAAAAAGAAATTACTATTCAGAACATATAGAGAACTTCCAATTCCAATAGCAACAAATGACCAAAAAACCCCAAAAAAGGTGAATTCAAAGATGTGAGCAGAGGATTCAAATAGATGTTTCTCCAAAGAAAGTATATGGATGGTCAACAAACATGAAAAGATGCTCCACATCAGTAATCATTAGAGGTGTGCAAATAAAAGTCACAGAGTGTATTTCACACCAATTAAGATGGCTACTGTCAAAAAATAAATCAACAAAACAGAAAATACAAGTATTTGTCACAGTGTGGAGAAATTTGACCATCCTGTGAATTTTCGGGGGTGGAATATAAAATGGTGTAGCCACTGTGGAAAACAATATGGAAGTTCATAAAAAATATGTATATATATAATTTACATACATATAATTATATATAATATAAATATAAAAATATATCTATATATGGGGCGCCTGGGTGGCTTAGTCGGTTAAGCGTCCGACTTTCACTTAGGTCATGATCTCGCGGTTCGTGGGTTCGAGCCCCGCGTCGGGCTCTGTGCTGACTGCCGGCTCAGAGCCTGGAGCCTGTTTCAATCTGTGACTCCCTCTCTCTCTGACCCTCCCCTGCTCACGCTGTCTCTCTCTCTCTTAGAAATAAAAAAAAACATTTAAAAAAAAAATATATCTATATATACACTCAAAATAACTGAAATCAGGATCTTGAAGAGATATTAGTATACTTGTGTTTATAATGGCATTATGCACAATACCTAAAATATGGAAATGACCCAAGGATCCATCAAAAAAGCCCAAAGCATCCTGATTTTAGACTGTAAGTGCTTTGCCTTAAAGTCTTTCTCAATGATTCAAGAGAAAACAAATAGACATTCACCTTGTTAAAAGCTGGGAATCCAAAGATTATTCAATATTTTTTCTTACCTCAAATGGGTAAAAAGCATGCAAGATGTTTTTCTCAAATCTGCATAACACTATAACAATTTTATTTAAAAAGTTAAATTAAGGAACGAGGACGTAGTGCATCTAAATCTCATTCTCCTCATATCTAACATAGTCAGTTATTTTACTCTGTGTGGGCTACTATACAGAATACCACAGACTGTTCATAGTTCTGGAGATTGAAAGTACAGGTCCGGATGCCAGCACGGTATCCGGTGAAGGCTCTCTTCCTGGTATATAGAGTGCAGTCTTCTTGTATCCTTACTTGACTAAGAAGGAGGGCTAGCTCTCTGTTGAGATACTGATCTTGTTAAGACAGTAATCCCATTATGGGGCTCCATCCTCATTGCCGAACTACTCCCCAAATTTCCCACCTACAAATACCATCACATTATAGCTCCAACATATGAATTTGTAGGTCAGGGGCACAAACATTCTTCCGTGGTACTCAGAAAGTTCTGTGCCCTTCATATTTTTCCTAAATTGTGCACAAAAACTGAACAGTCCCTTTTATAGTTCATCACTGTCCTGTAATTTATCATAGGTAGCAAGAAGAAGATATTTGGAATTTGCATCATTCTGTCTGTAAATATCATTAGCCAGTTCTCAGAGATCATTAGTTACTATTTCCATTGTTCTCATTACATGTTGATCTTCTTTCCATCTTCAAATAACATTTTGTGCACTATTCTAATATTTCTTATAATAAGAAATAATAAGCTCTTCTAGCTCCTACTAAGTCTTTTCAAGGCATGCCCAGATTTTGAAAAGTCTCCCAGAGCTTTCTCAGTTTCTGTCTACCAGCCAGGATTCGGGAGACAGAAGATAGACCTTTCCCCTTGATTGGAGGAGTATCCAAGAACGTGTGGCCATTTGTATTCTGTAATGTATATCTGTTAATACAAACACAAGAACAGCCCAACCATGGAGCATTTTGTCTTGGTCATTTTATTTCACTTCTGCTACCATCTTCTTTGATGAGTCCAAATTCAGGGGACAGGAAAATGCACTCTTTTATCAGTGGGAAACACTGCAAAGTTGCCTCAAGGGTCGGGAGGATGCATCTTTGTGGTCAACAATTCAACCTCTCATAAGAGCTCTTAGTGTGAAAACATAGCCTAACTTTTCTTTTAAGCTTACATTAAACCCTACTTCAATGTCCTTTTATAGTGTGAAGGGAACAAGTTTAACAGGCATCTCAATAGACATGTATGGAACGGGGAAGTGTTTGGGCCAGGTTCCAAAGAAGAAGCGTCATTTTTCTCCAAATCTGAGTCCTGTCCTTCTATGTCTACCACATACTTCAGCTCTGTTAGAAGAGAACACTGAAGAACACACGTGGAAGGAGAAAGCTTTCTTCAAAATAGGTGTTCTGTCAGTTGGCTTTACTTCTCTAAGGCTTCATGTGAACTAAATAATCATGCCATTTTAAGTAGAAAGTAATTTTAGTCATAAAATGAGGTTTCCTTTTGCCAGAGGGAGGCAAGAATGGAGAGAGCACAATTTGTAACAATCACTTTTTAATGGTAATAGAGGCATATATGGGTATATCATTCGTACCCAAATATAAACCATGACATTCAGGAAAAAAAAAAAAACTCATGATTATATGCATATTGTGCTACTGTCCCATTAGGAAATAGAAAATCACACTTATAGAAGAACTTTCAATTAATGCCAGTTATGTATTATAGTATATCTAGTTTTTATAGTGTCATTAATGGTTAATATGGTACAATTAGTTCGTAAGCATGTGATTAATATTCTACTAACTGCTTAATGCTATTTGGCATTCATTACGAATGAATAGATATTTAATTAATGCCGACTTATTCCTTCGCAGCAACACAAAAGAAGTTTTCTCAACTCTCTGCAAATATACCCTGCTTTTCCTGTCTTCTCCTCCCAAGAAGACTTCAATTTTTATAGTGGCACCCATGTAAGGAAAGATCAGTGTATGTTAAGCATATGTTAGTTTGTAGCTTATTTTATGGGTGGCATTCTATAAATAAAATTAGACTATAAAATATTGTAGAATATACACAATTTTTTTAATCCTAAGAAATCATGAACAGTGCCTGGGCTTCCTTTTCTTCTGTAACTCATAATCTATAGCTACTCTCAAGGCAACAAACTAAATTCCCTAATTAAAAATCAATATAAGTGTGGGAAGCTGATGTCACCACTTCAAAGGACAATAGAAAGTTCAACAGTTAAATGAAGGTATCAGAAAAAAGTATCCACTTGAGTCTAAAATACTGTGAATAAACAATATCTGAAGCTTGTTTTCTCTAAGGAAGGATACCAGCTGCTTGGCAAAGGGGAAGCATGTATATATGGTCATAGAATTTTCATGTTCTGTGATACAGCCGACATGAGCAAGGTGTTGAAAATCTGGGGGATGAGAACACAATCAGTTCAAGTCTTTATTATTATATGTCCTTATTTTCAATTTATAATTCATTTCATGGCAAATATTATTATTTATAAATAGCTAGCATTAGGACTGACATGGAGTATGGAAACTTCCGGGTAGGAGTTAAAGGTAATTTATTTATTTTGGAAGAGGCAGAGACAGTAGGGTTTGGGCGGGGCAGAGATAGGGAATCACAAGCAGGCTCCACACAGTCAGCACAGAGCCTGATGCAGGGGCTCAAACTCACAGACTGTGAGATCATGACCTGAACTGAAACCAAGAGTCATATGCTTAAATGGCTGAGCCACCCAGACTCCCCAGGGGTTAGATATTTTTAAATAATAGTCACTATCATTAGTTTTTTCAGTCTTTACAGGCACTTTGCATCAAATCAGGCATGCTGATTTCTTGACACATTTTACTTATTTTACTTCCAAACATTCGTAACTTTGCATACATGTATATGCAACTGTTATTCTGGGTAATTAGATTATAAACCAGTCTTTTTATTTCCTGGATGGAAGCTAAAGTCCAATGCATATTTTACCCCTCCCCCAAAAAAACCCACACAAATCTTTTAAGTCTATAATTTAAATAAATGGGCAGAAGGGAGTATTTGTAACTCATAACACAGTAGTGAAACTCAAAACTATAAAGATCTAAAGAATCCTCCTCAAAAATACTTCCTTCTGATTTTTCTACACCCTTGTTTTCACATGTAGTCCTGACATACTTTTTTGTAACCACAATATGGTAATGTGCGAATACTACGTTGTCTATCTCAAAATTTTCTTTAGTATCTATCATTATTCATATTTTGATGCATCAGTTAAATTGTCTTTTTATCATCCTATTGCATGTTATAAAAGTGACATCATTGAGGACATCTGAGAAAGTCTAATATAGAAGATTAAAATCCATAAAGCATCAATATGTATTTGTGTATATATAGGGGAAGAAAAATGTTCCTCAATTGTTTTTGGGTTTATGGAGGGATCTGGAAATTAAACTGACAAAGAGAGATGAACAATAGGAAAGTATATGTATTTATTTAATACAAGTTTTATATGACAAAGGAACCATCATAAGGAAATGAAGACTGGAAGAAGGGTTGAACATTAGTATTTCTATGATAGGTGTAATGAAGCTTGGATGGCTGAGGAGAAATACGGTGGGTCAAATGGTATGAGGTGAGTGTAGCAGACTGGGGAAAATTGCAGGGTCTGTTTGTTCAGATTTATCTCAATATTCCTTTGTCTTCAGGGAAAAGGATGCCCTTTTCCTCAGGGTATAGGGAGGCCCCCTCCAGGGGTCTTACTGACCTCATTTAGGAGACAAGGGTGAGGGGGTGACCTTCCTGCTTCTGCCATTTTATCAAACTTCTTCAGCTTAAATTATTCAATATGCTAAGGTGCCATATTTTAGGGTAGTGTGTTCTAAATCCCATCAATTATGTCTTAAGTAAGCAAACTCTTAGCATGCATAGAAGGATAGTGATTAGAATTACCTAGATTTACTCAGTTGAAGATGCTTTTATTTCTCTCCCCCTTCTCTTTTCAATACACACACTCACAAATAATCTTTTCTTTTCTCTCTGCTTTATGATGACCTCAGAACAAAGATAAAATAATTTATCTTTCACACCTTCTTTATTGTACAATAACTCAAATAATTTTATATTTTGAAATTACTTCAACATTGTTAACATATAAAGAAAAATATACTTTTAACTTTGGATAAATGATTATGGGATTTTTAAAAATACAAAATCCTCTGTAGAACCATATGACACCATCCAGGTCTGGATAAGATGTGTGTGTGTGGGTGTGTGTGTGTGTGTGTGTGTGTGTGTGTGTCTGTGTGGTGTCTGTGTGTGTGTCTGTGTGTACTTACAAATGCACATATGGTATGTTTATGTGTATGTGTTTGGATATGTATATGGGTATGTGTACACATATGTTTAAGGATTTGTATGTTAGAGAAGATCCTAAGAGGGTGTGGGTCAATAAACTCAACTAGCAAACGAGGGCAGCCCCATCAAAGATTAGTGCACTAAAAAAGAGGCTATGTGGGGCTCATTCTTTAAATGTGTGTTTTGGCATACCATTAAAGACAAAAAAAAAATCATACTGAGTTTTACTGATTTTCACAAAAGTAGTAGCCCCAATAGTTCTCTTGAAGATCAAAATAGATTTGTATTTTCTATGAGGGAGTGATGTTTGTTTTCATATTATAGAATTTATTAGATGATCTTAACAGAATGTTTTTTAGTTTGTCATTTAAATGCATGAAAAACAAATTCATAGTTTCCTACCTCTGGGTAGATGTTACGAATCTTGAGTCATGATAAAAATGACAATAATCTTCTTTTCCACAGTGGTAATAAGAGAATACAGGGCATCCTTTGACAAAAAAATGCTACTTTTTTAACCTGGGTTTCTGTTTGGTGCCAAAAAGCTGAGGAAAATAGGTAGAGTATTTTATTAAAGTGTCTGTTCTTTCCGTCAGTCTTCATGAAAGTATATTTTTTGCCTTACGTTATCTGGACTCTTCTGTTTCCTTTAATCTACCAGTTTAGTACGATGGAGGTTAATTGTCCCCTGCTGGACATGAAATAGTTAAGAAGTGACTGGAGCTCAGTGCACTTATGCTAAGTGAAAGGAACAGCTAAGATACTTGCAGAGTTTGGGAAATAGTCTTCCCACGAAGCACTCCACATTCCCAGATGGCTAACAGCATTGAAACATGTGTCCATACGCAGCAGATCGTCAAGCTTATGGATGTTTCTAGGTGACTGTTGTCAAAATAATAACTTCAAGTCACGGAGAAATGATATACACCTGTGCAAATCATCTATCTATGAAAGGCACACATTTATAGTGATAGTGGAAATAAAATGGATTGTTTTTTAAAGAAAACATGGATTTTGTGCATTTTTTCCGCAATTAGTGTCATAGTTTGTGTCAGTTTAGATATTGTTTAACTCTCCTCCAAAGAGGTAGATGCACGGTCTCGTCTTGAATTGCCGTCTGCACAGCCAAGGCAGCCCTGCCTCTCTGCGTCGGTACGATAGATGGTTCAGCTCTGACTCAGAAGGAATTTCAATGGCAGAGATTTACCTGGAGTCCTCTCCGTTCGGAATGACACCTGCTCGTTAGAAAATATTGCATTAAATGACCCATCTTCCCTTCCCCCCCTCCCTCTCAGCCTCCACCTTCTCTCTCTCATTTAATTTAAAACTTGTGTGCCTCCTTTAGTTGCTCCCAAAGTATAGTTTTCTGAACGTGCGAGTTGAGAAGGTGTGTAGAATTGGCTAAATTAAATTTAATGAAGGCAAAGTTGTGACTTTCTCTAAGACTAGGTTCCCTAAATTTAATCTTCCACCTTTATTTTTAATCATATTCTTAATTATGCCTTATGAAAAATATAATATTCTTAGAGGAACAAATCCAGGACATTCTGGGAAACGAGTGCTCACACTATTATATAATTTTAATGCCATTTTTAAAATGCTATTTTTTAAGATTTCTAAAGCAAAAGTATCTTATTAACTTCAAAATAGGGGGCCGGGGCATTCACAAAAGAAATGGGAGTTCTTGACATAGACATGTCTTCAAATAAAGAGATTGAGAATAGCTTCTGATCCCATGAAAATGTGGGAGGGAAGTAAATGAAAGATGCTGATGAACTCAGTGTCCTGCTGAAAAGTCTTTGCCGTAGACTCTCAGGTCACGTTGGACGTTCAGTTGCGTCTGATGTTTCACACGCTTCGGGAGGAAGGAACCATAGGTCAAAGGTTTTCGGCACCATCCGAGCCCACGCTGCCATTTTGTAACAAGCATTCTGTAATGTATTTCTTTACATAATGAAAAAAAAAAAGTATATGTGTCTCCATTTTCATGTAATGATGAAAAACAAATGTAATATCTACTAAAATAATATGCATTAATATGTAAATAATTGTGATCAGCAAAAGTGGATGCAATGGTACTTGAACTTATTCTTCACATCCTGAGAATCTGCTTTAAATAATCTGTGAGGCCAGGGAGTTAGGATTTGTTAAGAACTTTCCAGAAGATTTTGATGTACAGCTAACATTCAGCTCACTGGTTTAAAATATATGTAGAATTCCTTTTAAGGTGACAACCACAAGTATGTGTGTATATGAGTATATATGTGTGTATGTGTGTGTATAATCTCACATTACGTGCAATTTCAAAATTCTATATACGCATATGTGATAACTCTTATTTTACTAATGATAATTTCTTCAGTAATTAACATCATGTGGTTAATTGTCTCTTCAATATGGCAGTTCCTAAGAAAATGTAAGAAACAATCTGGCAAATTATGATGCACATGTGTATCCTTCTTCCATTGATGAAGGGCCAGGACTGAAATAGACTTCAGACTGAGATTCTAATATAAAATGAACTGCAGTGTTCAGTGACTGATTTTTGTCTTGGACAAACATCTTGGTTTCTAGTGTACTCATCATGGAAATAAAATGTGTGTGTGTGTGGATTAACATAACACGCTCTAATACTTAGCAGATTGCAGTCACTTTGTAGTGTTATTGGTTTTTTTCCTGTGCATTAGCATTGCGTTGTTAACATCTTACTGGTTTATAACTTTGATTTTGTATCTATTCTCCTATTACCAGTGCAGAATGATCTATTAGAGGTTCCCATTTTAGAAAGAAAAGATTGATTTGAATTACCTCTCAAATGGTTATTTAACAAGTTAATTTGTTTGTTAGTTGGTTGGTTTACTGATGGCTTTTTTCCTTCTGTTTTGTGCCGCATTCCAATATAAGTTAGATGCTAACCTATTTAATAGATTTGATAAAGCGTGTTTTCTTTGGAAGCATTAAGCTCTGATCAAAATACTCAATTTAGAGATAGAAAAATATAAGTCTGGCAAAACAGAGTGATCTTTTTTTAAAATGGAAAGCATGTAGGCTTTTAAGTCAGTCAGAAAATTTTCATACTCCAGCTCCCCGGGGGCTAAGAACATATACAGCATGAGCAAGTTTTGTAATGACTCTATTTTTAATTATTTTTTATTCTTTTAAAGTAATCTCTGTGCACCCTGTAGGGCTCTAACTCATGACCCTGAGATCAGGAGTCACATGTTCTGTTGACTGAGCCAGCCAAGTGTCCCTGTAATGACTCTAATCTTCATTACCTCAATAGTGAAGTAGGGATAAAGAATATCTGCTGTATGGAGTTTTTGTGAGCTAAGATATGATATAGGCAAAGTGCCCAGTACTTGGTAAATTTTCTTTTCTTTTAATATTTACTTATTTTTGAGAATGAGCCTGAGCAGGGAAGGGGCAGAGAGAGAGAGGGACAGAGGATCCAAAGCAGGCTCTGTGCTGACAACAGCAAGCCAGATGGAGGACTCCAACTCTCGAACCTCGAGATCATGACCTGAGCCACAGTTGGACACTCAACCTACTGAACCACCCAGGGGCTCCAGTAATTTTTCAATAAACGAATCACTATGAATTAATATGTATCATAAATAATGCATATTATGCTGCAATGTGTACTTGAACATTACAATTGCTATTTAAGTGTAAAAACTTATGATTTGTAAACTTGTGAATATTTTGTTTATATGATAATCCTTACTTAGGTTTGTTAATTTATATCTTCATTTATTTTGCTTATACTCTAATGCTTCCTAGAATTAGAATCTCAGGTTTTTTAAAGTTATTAAGTTATATAGAACAGTGCTGTTTTTAAGTAGCTCGTGAACAGATGATTGAAGATTTTAAAGGACTATTTAAAACATTTGTTATGTAACCCTCTTTCATAAAGTCCAAATACAGCAGGTTTTACCAAACTACTTAGATCATTGTATATATTCATTTTCATTAAACAACTCTTTATTGACTGCTTATATATGAAAACCTCTGTGCCTAAAATTCCTATATAACTTCCATTTCTGCTTGGGAGACAGATATTGAACAACAAAGAATGAAATTATTTTATTAAAACTGTAGTAAATGCTGAGAAAGCAATGCAGGATGGCATGAGAAGTTTACAATGGGGGATATGACATAATCTGGGGAGAATGAATAAAGCTTCTCTGAGGAAAACATATATGAATTGAGCTACCAATAATTTGTAGATATTGCCAGGTGAAATGTAAGCATGTTAAGAGGAGGCAGTTCTAGCTAGAGGTACGACATGGACCAGTGTCTTGTGGCAAAAAAGTAGAATAGCAAGAATGGGAAATTTCAAGAAGACTAAGGTAACTGAAACAAAGAGTTTATAGTTTGAGAAGAGGCTGGTGATTTTTCAGGCAGAGGATATGTAGACTCATGTGAATATTTAGGATTTATTTTTCCTTATTTCATGAGCAATACTGAACCATTGGAAATTTTTAGGCAGGGGGAATGAGAAATCTTAAGAATGGAAACAGAAAGGATATTTTAGGTACTCTCTTTAGAGTAAAAACATACAAGAACTATTCAAATATAAAACAGATAGGACTCAATGCGTGAGAAAAAATGGTGCACATACTATTCAATAACAAAAATTTAACCAGGTAAACTTTAAGGATCTAATTGGCTTTCTTAAATAATTCCTGGGTTTGGCAGCATCCCATCTAGCCAATAGAGAGGTGCTCCAAGAAGTTGTACAAAATGGAGGGCTTTTAGAGAAGGAAGACAGGGCGAGAAGGTTATTTGCAAAAGGATTGTTCCATGCAAGGTGGTTTTTCTACAGGGGGGAAAGCAAGCTATTTTCATGCAGATTGCCTCATCTTTCTTTCGGGGATGGCAGATTCATTGGCATGCTGACTGAAAAGTTCCTGATTGGCCAGTTAAGACTACATTTCTGGGAGAGGTTGAAGCTGAAATTAGATTAGATTTTAAGCCCCAGTTTGGGAATTCCATCTAAGTGCCACAGTTTTGGGCCTGTGGTTTTAATTTTAGTGCTACTGAGGGGGATTCAAGCTTGAAGAACCCCAGTCAACATGTTAAAGTTCTGTCCATGACACTCAGAGCATTGACCATCCCTTGAGTCTAGCACTGCACCCATAGGTGATATCATCTCTACTTTGGACGAAAATCCTAAGAAAAGCTCCATGCTTATTCTGAAAGCAGGCTCCAGGCACTTTGAACAGAAAATTTGGGGCTCAAGTAGATAATGCATTGTCTGGAAGCAGGTGGCTGGCAGACTCTGAGTGGATACATACCTTTGGCCCACAGAGGACCAGACAAGGATCAGAGTGGGGCCTTGTGAAGCACAGTGTTCAGGGCAAGTGCTGCTGTTGTCAGGGTTATTTTAGCCATTTTGCCAGTGTGTAGTGGTATTACTCCAGGGTTTTTGTATAGCAGTCTGCTAATATTGTTGACAAATTTTTCAGGTTTATTGGTCTTTTGGATATTCTCTTTTGAGAAGTAGCTATTCAAGTTTGCACTTTCCCCCTAAAATAATGCCTGCTTTTTTCCCCTCCTAATTTAAGTATGTGATTTCATTCTGGAAATAATCCCTTTGTTGGTTATTGCAAATACCTTCTCCCAGTCTGTGACTTTCCTTTTTACTCTCTTAATTGTGCCATTTTGATGCAAACCTGTCACTTTCTTTCCATATGGCAGCTGAGAAGCTTTTGATATACCTTTAATGCAAGAGTATCGTATGGAAATCGCATGCCTTGAATGAATATCCTCTGAACGATCAAGTTCAACATATTCCTTCACCAGCTTTTTCTAGCAGTTCTCCTGTATGTTTTTGAATTGCTGTCAGTTGTTCTTAGGTTGTAACTATTTCACTTGCATCCATGTGACTCACTTGTCCAGTGTGGCCTACAAGCATCGGGTTCCTCTTCCACACGTTACACATGCACATTCATTCACACATGCTCTAAACCCACATACACATGTTCTCACACAGGCATAAGGTCATATGCTCACTGACACGCACACACACACACTGTGTTTACCTAGTTTATTTTATTTATTTTTTCATGTTTCCCTAGTCTAGAGCAACTGAAAAATTATTGACTCTCAGTAGTTTTTCTCTTAACACAATTTCTAAAGATCCCTTTATTTATGAAATCATATTGCTTTTGAAAGTTGCTTCCATATAGAAACCCCTCCCATCACTCACTGTAGTGAATCTGCTGACGTTGTCAGAGGTGCTGCGATGGCAAAGCATCAGCTCTTTTCTAAAATGGCCTCAGTCTGAGACAGAGTATTATTTGAACATGAGGTAGGAAGGCGCCAACAGAAAATGTCTATATATTACATTTGTTACAAATGAGTAAAATTGAATTACAAAGGCAGTTCAAGTTATACCGTGGGTTAAGTAGGCTACTTCTGACCCGTCCTGAGAATCAAACACATTAAAACATCTTCTATAAGGGAAAATATCATGATGTCCAAAAAAGGGACTTACAAGTAGACATTTTTTATATAGAAATAAATATGCCCAAAGAATAAGCTAGTTGCGATCTCAAAAGTATTCATTCAAGATTTAGCAACTCTACATTTTTGTCATTCATCCTGGTGTGTTAATTATCAAGGTGTTACTTAAAAGTGCAGACAGACATTTCTTGTAAGTCCAAATGCTTATGAAAGGAGGTAGCAATGTTATGGGAGATAAAAAGAGATATAAGAACATGGCATGTGCATTCTGAACCTAAGAAAAGACAGAATTCCAAGTTTCCGTTATTAAAATATGTACTCTGTTCATACCTCTGCCTGGACTCTTGAATTTACTACATGGATTTCATGACCGATGTAAACAGCAAGGTTAAACAGGGGCGGCAGTTCGGCCTGCATTTCATGATAGATTGTTCCTAGGTAGTTTGCCTTTGTTCTGTTGTTTGCTTTTGGTTAAGACCTGGACCCTTGAGGTTCACCAAGATATGCCCTAGAGTCTGTTGTCCTTCCAACTTATCACCTGACAGCACCGATTGTACAGTGTAATTAAAAGTCAAAGCTAGCTTTTGGGATAGACACTCTAATGAAGGAGCCATCTGAAATTAGGACTTAAATAATGAAGGGTTCAGGGACACGGAAGCTGGTATTTGTTATGCATTTTAATAGCAGAAGTTTGCAACTAATTGGAGGCTAACTAAACCCTTTGGACACATTTCAAGTCACGTCAGTTAATTTTGGTCCCTAAGGAACCAGATAGGACATGCAGCTTAGTACTGCTTTTTTCTATCTTAATTACCACATTGAGTTGTGCTAATATAGATTTACTTTGGAGACATGTTCTATGATTATAGCCAGGCAAACATCGTTGGCATTTGTTTTTAATTCTAAGAGCATCAGATTCTAACTCCACACTAAAAATAATCATCAACTTAAAGATAAATCCCAAATATTTTGAAATCATTGAAATACCATTTAAATATGCAATTGGTAGAAATTTGTATTTATTGGATGTTGAAATAATTTCAAAATATATAAATGGCAACTCAAATGTTAACTTCAGAGATGAGATTTGCATGTTTTCATGGTTTTGATGTTCAGTTGATCCTAAGCCATGGTGTAACAGATTCAGTTTATAAGCACATGCACAGATAGAGTATATAAAATATTTCAATAATAGGGAGAGCTAAAAGTGAGCTAGTTTAACTCTGAGAAACATTCTATGTTCTTCTTTAAAGCAGAGTTTTAGTCATGAAATTGTTAATTTAATATGCTAGTTGAAATTTCTTAAATTTTTTTTGGAAAATAGTTTTGTAAAGCAGGTTATAAAGCTTCATAAACTAATACATTTGAAACAAAAACATTTTCTGGAGTGAAAATTTTGACTATAAGAATAATTTATATTTTATCATTGAAGAACATTTTTACTTGTATGTATGTATTTTTCTTTTTCCTTTATTTTAATGTTTTAATTCTAGTATATTTAACATATAGTGTTACATTAGTTTCAAGTGTACAATATAATATTCAACAATTATATATATCACTAAGTGCTCATCAAGATAAGTGTATTTTTAATTCCCATCACCTATTTCCCCCATTCCCCTAGGTAACACTCTGTTCTCAGTAGTGAAAAGTCTGTTTTTTGGTTTGTCTCTTTTTTTCTTTGTTCATTTTTTTGTTTATTAAATTTCACATATTAATGAAATCATATACTATTTAGTTTTTTCTGACTTATTTCATTTAGCATAATACTCTCTAAATCCATCCATGTTTTTGCAAATGAGAAGATTTCATTCTTTTTTATGGCTGAGTAATATTCCAGTGTGTGTGTGTGTGTGTGTGTGTGTGTGTGTGTGTGTGTGTGTGTATCTTCTTTATCCATCTGTTAATGGATACTAGGGCTGCTCCCATAATTTGGGTATTGTAAATAATGTTGCAGTAAACACAGAGTTACATATATCCTTTCAAATTAGTGTTTTTGTATTCTGTGGGTAAATAGCCAGTAGTACAATTACTAGATCATATAGTAGTTCTATTTTTTTTAATTGTTTGAAGAACTTCCATACTGTTTTCGATAGTCACTGTGCCAGTTTTCAGTCCCACCAAAGGTGCACAAGTATTCCTTTTTCTCTACATCCTTATCAATACTTGTGTTTCTTATGTTTTGTTTTTGCTTTATTTCTGACAGTCAGTCAGGTGTGACATTGAAGAATATTTTCAGGACTGATATCTGTGCTAAATTTTAATAATTTTTAATATTTTTTTACTTGAAATAATTTGCCTCCACTGCAAAAGTAAGAAGTTTTGGCTTAAAAGTAGATTAAGATAGTTGAACTAAACACTCACATTTTTGGTGTAGCTTGTAGATATCTGATGAAACATAGCAAAACTGAGTACTTAAGAAAACTTTGCTTTTGCCTTATTTTTTCCTTAGTTCTATGCCTGGGCTACATATCTTCGACAGAGGCAAGTTATGACTTTGCTTCCAGAAGTCTTATACATCCAGAAGACCAGGAATCATAGACATTACTTCCTCTGAGCCTGTTGATCTCTTCCTTCACTTTCAAAAGTGATGAGAAATGTTAAGGCTTATGAATGCATTGTTTCTTACCTTAAAATGTTATTTTTTCTTCTAAACATATAAAATGTCAATATTTAGTATTGTTTTTATAGAGCAGAATGACCTCTTGATCTTAAGACTGATAAGAAGAATAGGTTATTTTTAAAAATATTTTTAAATGTTTTATTTAATTCTGAGAGAGAGAGAGAGAGACAGTGTGAACAGCGGAGGGTCAGAGAGAGAGGGAGACACAGACTCTGAAGTAGGCTCCAGGCTCTGAGCTGTCAGTATAGAGCCTGATATGGGGCTCAAACCCACGAACCATGAGATCATGACCTGAGGTGAAGTTGGACTCTTAATCGACTGAGCCACCTTTATAATATAATTGCTTAGTTAACATATACGTGTTCTAGGAGACAATACATTATACGTTTCTCACTGAAATCTAGCTTCCATAGTGCATCTCAGTATAATTCCCAATATTTTCTCTACTAACAACATCAAAAGAGCATAACTCTGCCTTCAAAACTCCTTATCTGTCTTTAGTAATACATTTAGCTATGTCATATCATTTAAGTTCTACATTTTGCTTTGTCATGTTTATCAGCTCCAAATAAACAGGAATGACTTTCAAGAAAAGGTATACTAAGAGATTATTACAAGATATCCTCATTTTTAGTGAAAAAATACAAAGAATAATACACAAAATTTTCTAAAGTGATATCAAATATTTTCTTGGTATGAAACTGAGGTCATTTTTATAATTCAGGCTTTTCTGCATGTTTCCTGTCATTGATTTGAAACTATTATGTAAAATCTCTGATTAGTGATTGGTATTGTCAAACAACTTTTCAGGCAGTGATTAAAAATTTATTGAATTTCATGTGGAAAATTTTGATGCTCCAAAAGTAGTTTTGACCCTTTTCCAGATATTAATATTTCAGGATCAAATAGGGGTGTATTCTTTATGACACATTGATAGAGTTACTTTAAATTTAGCCTGCATAGTTTAAATGCTTTTAAATGTAAAATTTTCAAACTCTGCTTAGTGTATAGGTCCTTAGAGGGCCATTTCTTTCTTTCTTTTTACTGAAGTGTAGTTGGCCTACATTATTATATTAGTTTCATGTGTACAACACAGTGATTCAACATTTATATACATTACAAAGTGATTGCCATGATAAATCTAGCTACCACCCATGACCATACAAAGTTGTTACATGTTATTAATTAAATTCCTGTGCTGTATATGGAATCCTCATACTCTATGGTTTCACTTGTATGTGGAATGTATAAAACAAAACAATCAAACAAAACAAAATAGAAACAGACCCATAGATACAGAAAATAATCTGGTGGTTGCCAGAGGGGAAGAGAATGTGGGGATGGGTAAACTAGGGGAGAGGCATTAAAAGGGGCCATTTCTTATTTAATGTGTATCTCTTAGATGGCCTCACCCAACACTTCGTACAACATCATGAGTAGTTAGGAAATCTTGGTTGAAGTAAATCTTTGCAAATATAATGCACTAACACTTTTTAAGATATCTTGAGAATTTATTTGCTATACATTTATCCAATCATTATCTACATATACAACTATAAATCAAATAACATTACTTAATATGCAAAAGCATTTAAATAATAGAAAAACTCTTGGATGAATATAAGACTTTACTGAAATATGTCTACGTTATCAGTTTTGGATAACTCTAAACAATATAAAACATGTCTCATTTTTATGGTAGGATATCCCCAAACAAAATGACATATCACTTTGAAATTTGAGGATACATAAAATGATACTTACCATATCAACATTGTCAATATATAAGCAAAAGATTGAACTTTGTCAAGAGCAAAAGTCCAGCAGATACTCATGGGGAAAGTTACAGAGATGTAATGTAATGAAAAATTAAGTTTGACCTTAAAATTTAATTGTATACTTGATCAGGATCCAATAAAAAAATAAAGATGGAGAGGAACCAAGAAAGAAATAGAACCACATGTGTGTGTGTGTGTGTGTGTGTGTGTGTGTGTGTGTGTGTGTGTTTGTGTGTTTTGCATGTGAGATTCTGGACAGTGGAGCCTGAGACTAACACTAAATAGGATACCTCATATGATACACCCGAGCACTAAAGGAATTATTGACGATAAGACAAAAGTGCAAACTGAGTTTTTACTTACATAGAAAAGACCAGAAATCAAACCATTGTTTTCTTTTAGAGAAAAATGATAAAGCATTTAGGAAAAAAAATCAAGGTTAATGTTGTTTCAGTTGGCAAATAGGATACTCATTTTATCTCGGCATGGTGCCATACATTAAATATTTAAAATACTGTTAGTTCAGGATATGGGACTAAATAAACGGCTGAAATTTTAAATTTTATGTAATTACATTTTAATGTAGTTTATAGACTTTGATAAGGCAGACAGTGGTTAGTATTTTCAATCCCGTGATCAATGGAAGCATACTATGGATATGGTGAGGGGCCAACTTCATATTTCTATGTAATTACCTCAATGGATTATGTGTATCATACATTTTAAAAAGCTACAGGCCTAGAATAGAAGCCTGTGGATTGAAGGGCCAATATATCAAAACACACATGTTTGAATATTAACCCTCTTTCATGAATGGGACAGATGGTTTCTGGGCCACTTCTTTAGTTAGTGATATTACCAGTCCAAACCCAGCAGTCTTGCTCTACATGATGATAATTCTCACAACTGCTTTGTGTTTCTTTCTGTAAAAAGCTATACAAATATATAAAATGTTTTTTCTAATTGCTAAAGCTTTCAAAAAACCCATTTAATAGTAGTGTGCTGATGTTTTTTATTGCATATTAACCAAGTTTAATATTATGTTAGGTTATTTATCAAGTAGAAAGGCAGTATGTAATCTGCTCACCAGGTTTTGCAGCTGAAGCATGAGAAAATGAATATTATTATTCTAACTCATTTATATAATCATGCTAGTTCAACTCTGGGAAGAAAATATGGAAGATGCATATCCTTTTTTCTGTACTCTCAAGATTAATTTTGGGTTTATTTTATTAAAATTTAATAAGTATTAAGTAAATACTTTACATGATAGAAATATTGAATTAATAGAAAAGCCATTAGGATCAAAAAGCAATACATACATTTGGGGTGCCTGAGTGGTTCAGTTGGTTGAGCTTCCGACTCAATTTCGTCTCAGGTCATGATCCTTTAGGCATGGGTTTGAGCCCTCTGGCAGGCTCCGAGCTGAGCATGGAGACGTCTTAAGATTTTTTTTCTCTCTCTCTTTCTCTCTCTGCCCCTCTTCCACTCCTGTGCACGCTCTCTCTCTCTCTCAAATAAAAAAAAAAAGCAATACATAGGTTATTTCCTACATTTGCTTAATAGAAATATAGTAGTCAACCATCTTGTTTTCCTCCAAAGAGAAATATAAGTGGGTCCCAAGTGTAGAGGCAGATGAGATGATTGAGTGTTGTGGGAAATGATTGGCTACATCTCATGAAGTGTAAAACACAGAACATATAAATGCATCGCTATAAACACACACACACTGTATGTTTATTTAAGTTTATTTATTTAAGAGAGAGAGAGAATCTTAAGCAGACTCCATGCTCTGCACTACCTATTGTGGGGCTCAATCTTATCACTTGTGAGATCATGATCTGAGCCAAAATCAAGAGTCATATGTTTAACTGACTAAGCCACCCAGGTGTTTCCCCACACTCACATATTATATCCACATCTATTTACCTATCTGTATAGATATCTATACCTAGAGAGAGATAAAAGGAACATTTCTTCATTATGTTGGACTATACCTTTTATTAAATTATATTACTTATTTATGAGTTGAAGTAAACCACTCAAGTTTCCACATATTCCCATTTAATCTATCATGGCTTCTTCATATTTTAGTTTGAATGAGTAGAATTAGACCCCACCGCTTTTCTCCTTATACAACCAGTCAGTGGTCATGCGGACCTCTTGTTCTAGCCCCTGGTACTTCCCATTTCTTGTGTTTGAAAGAGGACTTCAAACAACTGATGACATCTCACCCTAGTCGACAACCTGGATGCGCTTGAGAAACAAACCCGAGCAGAGAAACTCGTTATGCTGGGCCTGAACTTCTGATAAATGGATATTATTTTAAGTCCCTAATATTGGGGTAATTTGTTACATAGCAATAGAAAAGCAATGCAGTTTTGCTCATACCTAATCCTTGGGGGCACAACTAACAGAAGCCCACCTTGCATTAGCTTAGTGAGAAGAAATTTGCTGGAAGTCCCAGGTAACCGTGGAAAGGGTAGGGATGCTGCTCATCTGAGATGAGTTGGGATCCGACACTCTAGTACTGCCAGGGCACATATTGAACCCATTACTGCTCTCTACCTCTCTTGGTTGGCTCATTGTCTCAGACCGCTTTCTTCCACAAAACGAGCAACACAATTCTGTCTCTTGGTAGCACTGTTCACAATGTCATCACCAGTGAAAGGATCCCTTTCCTCGGCTTTTATGGAAGACTTGCCAGCACGTTGGCCTCATCTGAGTCACACTGGTTTTACTACAACTAGTCAAGCGTGGTGTCAAGGAAGATGGCTCGTTGACCACCGCACCCTTGAGAACCACATGTTTAGCATGTAGGCAAGGTCCCGAGCCCCCCACCCCCCAAAAAAATCTGTTTCTAGAAGTACAGGGGAATGCTGGGAAAAGAAAAATGATGAAAACAGTAGAAGAAACAAATATTCATTAATACATGCCAACAGCCCTAAACCCTGATGATACAGTTCACGGATATTCTGCCATCACGATACTTACATTCTAGAGAGCAGAATCACATCCATCACATTCACCAACAGAAAGAGGTATAATAAAATAACAGCATTAATAAATTCTAAGGAAAGAAACAGTAGGATTCAGAGATACTCTGGGTGACAAGGAGGAGACCATTTTCTGTCCTAGTCAGTTCGCCAAGATTCAATATTGGATTATGGCTGAGAACTTCTGCTTGTTTGCAGGCAAAACTTTTTCAGGAGCCAAAGACTTGTGAGAGATCTGGGCTTAATACAGGCAGTTTAAATATACTATCTCTATTGTCAAGCTTTTCTTCTTTCTTTTTCTCTTTCTTTCTTTCTTTTTTTTTTTTTTTTTTTTTTAAGAAACAGAGAGAGAGAATGCATGTGGGGGAGGGTTCAGAGAGGGGAAGGGAGAAAATGTTAAGCAAGCTCTATGATAAACAAAGAGCCTGACATGGGGCTTGATCCTAGGACCTTGTGATCATGAACTGAGCTGAAATCAAGAGTGGAAAACTTAAATGATTGAGCCACCCAGGAGCCACAAAGATCACTAAACTCTCTGGCTCAACTTTTCTCATTCTAAAATTGGCATGATTGTACCCATTTTTTAGGGTACAATGAGCATTACATGGGATGATTAATATGTGTGAACCACACTGAATGGTGCCTGGTATACAATAATTTGCTTAAAATTTGCTAGCTCTTGTAATTCTAAGCATAGCTCCAGTTTATCCTGTATATTATTGCTTCCTGATTATTAAAACATGCATACTCATTAGAATATGCATATCCAAAACCATAATTTCATTTATGCGACTCAAAACAAAATAGAAAAATAATAAAAAATAAAGTCCAATTACTATACATGAAAAGAAGAATCAACTTAACTAAAATTCAAGTTAATGCTGATATTAAAATAAATAAATAGTTTATCCTTTTCATCTACCCAAATATAGAAGATACTTTAAAGGAGAGAATAGTCTTAACTAATAATAAATAATAATAAAATAGTTTAGGTCATGATACATTTATGTTATGTTCAGAAAAATATTTTAAAAATTAAATGTGAACTGTTTCCTTATAACCTACAGAATTCCAGACATTTTGGTGGAACTTTCTCCTATTTGTTATACTTCAGGATACAGATATTTCATGGAAGTCTTTAACATCAATCCTTTATTCTAAAATGGAATTATCCTAGATGCTTTAAGCAGGATGTCAGTCAATGCAGAGAATCGTGTTTATAAAAGTCATCAAGAAGGGATTGCGGAGAGGCAGGTCCTTTTCTGGAGTACAGAACCGGCACACTCAGGGAACAGTAGGAGGCTCTGAAGAGGCCACCAGAGGACATTGCAGCAAGGAGTTGCCCCAGGAGAATAGCAGCTTCTCTGTCCAGAGGATGAAGTAGGGATGCCTGCAGATTCAATTCTGAGGGAGTCAACAGCCATCCCCAATGCCACTGAGCACCCAGAGGGTGCAGAAGCAGTTTGGGCATGGTTTTCTTGGCCATTAAGTAAAGGTTCACATTATTCTTCTCAAATATTTGCTATATGTAAATCAATTTTTATGTTCTTGATTTTGGTGACAGTCTTTAGGATGAAATTCAAAGGTATTATTTTTTAAGTTCATCTATTTTTGAGAGAGAGAGAAATATCGAGAATCTCAAGCAGGCTCCATGCTGTCAGCACAGAGACCAATGCGAGGCTTGATCCCATGAACTATGAGATCATGACCTGAGCTGAGATCAAGAGTCAGAGGTTTAACTGACTGAGCCACCCAGGTACCCCCAAAAGTATTATTTTTATATAGATGTGTACACATACATAAAATCAAATCACATCATAGTATCAAAAATTGTAAGGCAAAATATAGAGGTTAAAATGAAGATTTCATTAAACAAATTTGTCTAAATTAAAGCAATTAGAGCAAAACTTACGTTATGGAGGTATATCATTGGTTCCGTCAAAACTTTAAGAAATTAGCCTTTCTTTGAAATACAATATGTTAGCATTTGTTCTTAACTATGTTTTTATTTCTCTTCACTTATCTCTAGGTTGTGTTCTATTCTGCTTCTGTCTTCTACTTCCCTCTATCTACATTGTCTTAATTCTCTGCATTGAATACTCCAAGGATAGGCATAGGGAGCTTCTAAATTTCCCAGTATCTAAAGATAAACTTCTTATTTTTTGCCACTACTACCACCATGAGATTACAAGACTACCCTTCTATTTCAGGTAACTTTATCAAATTTACTGTGTTTTTAGCTTCCATGTGGAATATGTATCGTACCCTCCTGTATGTAGTATCCTGAAGGGAGATGTATTCTTGCCTTGCACACTCAACTTGTTGGGTCTCACATACTAAATAAAATACTGCCTGACCTCCATCAAAACACGTTTCTGCAACATCTCCTTAACTTTGGGCAAAGGCAATATGGCTAACACTCCACTATTTCCAAGATTGATTTGGCTGGCTGATCATGTGTAAAGGTAGTTGTCTCCTTTTCCCTTCACTGCTTCATGTGTACACATGAGGTCAAGGGAAAGGAAAGGTTTCTCAATAAACACACTTTATTCTTCGGTAATTGGACTTGACAAACACCATCTCCTGATAAAGCCTTCAAATATATTCTTATCAACTGTGAGTTGGCATAAAAACACTGATGGTTTCATTAGTTTTTATTTGCTTTTGACATTACATGTAATTTGGAAAATATTCCAAACCACTGACATAGCTTTGTGTTCACATGCTTGTTTTAGGTAAGCATATCTGTGCCACATTATGCTATAAAACATGATTGGTAAATTTCTGATTTGATTTATTTCTAAGCATAGTAACATTCACAATTGGCTTATATTTTATTCTATTATTTTAAGTTTATTTAGTTATTTTGAGAGAGAGAGAGAGAGAGAGAGAGAATGCAGGGGGAGAGGGAAAGGGAGAGAGATTCCTAAGTAAACTCCATGCTATCAGCACAGATCCCTATACAGGGCTCAATCTCATGAACTGTGAGATCATGACCTGAACCAAAATCAAGAGTCAGACACTTTATCGACTGAGCCACCCAGGTACTCTTATTTTTTTAAGTAGGTCCCACACCCAGTGTTGGGCTTGAACTCACTACCCTGAGATCAAGAGTCACATGCTCTACTGACTGAGCCAGCCAGGTGCCCCCACAATTGGTTTACTAATGACTTCCTTTAAGAGATCTGCAAAAAAATCAAGGATATTTATACATCCTTAAATAATTCTCAAAATAAATGAGCTTTCAGTCATTCTTTATATGTTTTCCCATAGAGGTATTACAATTTACTGGTAGTTCTAAAAACACTACTTATATGTACCAGAATTGCATTTGGTCTATGAGAATTATTTTTAACTCAACTACATTGCCTTTTTCATCTAATAAGTAGTAGATGATATGTTGGAACTTTTATATGGACTGATTTCAATACTGAAAATCTTTAATATAATTTTGATCAAATCAGTCACATGGATCAATAACAACATATATATGTATAGAGTGCATCCCAGGCACTGTTCTAGGTACTGATTATCTTTAAAATGTCCTTTAAAACACTATTTTGCAAACTTATAATAGTGCTGTATTACTTTTAGAATTTAAAAAATTGCTTATAATATTCTCATACTTTCCAGGGATGGGAAAAGTAGGATGTCATTATTATATTATTACACTGATTCATTTTATTTTTATGTTATTTGTCACCCTATATACCACTTCTCTAAATTGTGAATCAGCACTTAGATGATTTAACCCTATTTTTTCACAGGAGGTTTTTGCACCACTAAGTAGATGCGACAACTATACAGCCAACAGATATTTGTACATTGTTTTATTCTTTATAGCATGTGCAGCATTTTAATTACCACACAGAATGCAGATTTCCCCCAAGGGTACCCACTGTGGAAAATGTTTAAATGTAATCACAATAAATCTTCTTATCCTTGATATTTAAAACATTCCATCAATTAAAACACTGGGTTTTCATGAAATACTGTTCCTTCCAGAGCTCATTTCAGAAAAGCCATGCTTGAAAAGAACAACAATAAAATGGGCCCAAAAACATTTTTAGTTAAAAGTTGTGAAGACACTTTCATAGTGTGCGACTTACCATTGTATATGCAAGCCAAGGACATTTTTATGATTCGACAGTGTTACCTAATTTACTGTTTATAATATAAGGAAGTTCATTTATTCTCTAGGGATCTGGGCTTTATCTGTCTTGGTGAGTTTTTTTATGATTCACCCAACAAATTAAAATATTTCAGGAAGAACAAAGAATGAAATATAGAAATAAAGCAAGTCTGAAAAATCAAGAAATAGAAATAGAGTGGTTTGGAAAAAGAGACTCTGACAAGAATTGTATATATATTGTATATAATATCATGCATATACTATTATGATCCATCTACATTCAATTTGAGTTACCTTTCTAAATAACAATAATAACCCATAGTAATATTCTGAATTCGCTTATCAAGCTATTTTCAAATATAAACACAAGCACAAACAGAAGTGACAAAGGTAAATAGTAAGAGTGTACCAGATTACTAAATACTAATGATAATTAAGTACACAAGTAGTAGCTGGGACTCTTGGGTGGCTCAATCAGTTAAGCATCCAACTTCGGTTTGTTGCTGGATTTTCGCACAGAGAGTCATGACACTGAGTCTTTTCTTTCCAGGAGGCAACTTGATTTGTGCTAGCACTGACTCAATTGGGTTTGAGCCCCGAAAGCCGCATGGCGTAGTTTTTTTTTTTTTACATTTTTTACTTCTTTGTCTCCCATACATGGTAACACACAAACATGGAGTTTAATTAAGTTATCTCATGTTACAAGGTTGTGAGGGATGTCACCTATGCGTATAGCCAGGTTTACTTGAGTCTTTTTTTTTTTTTTTTTTTCCCTTCCTTAGAGAGGGTACCCTATCACAGGCTTAGGTCATGAACTTGCGATCTGTGCTGACAGCTCAGAGCCTGGAGCCCGCTTTGGATTCTGTGTTCTCTCTCTCTATCTGCCCTCCTCTAATTGTGCTCTGTCTCGCTCTGTCTCTCAAAAAGAAATAAATGTTAAAAAGAAAATTAAGTACAGAAGTAGCAGATATTTCAGTAGTAAAGTAAGCATTTTCGAAGGTTATTATATTTAAAGACACGATACTTAAGTTCTAGAAGCCATTTGAAGTTTAACATTGCACTAGATACTAAATTTTAAGTTTTTGTGTGATTTTGAATAAGCCTATAAGATACAGCCAGAATATGTAGCGTTATGGTGTTCATGTCCTTGAGTTGGAAAGCAACCAGTGTCCACTGGTTTGGAATTAGAGACGAATATTTCTAAGATATTTTTATAAAATACTCTTTCCGTTCTCATTTATTAGCTATATTTTGCAAAAAGTCTTGGTCACCTGATGAATTAGTTCATTTATTTTAATGAGGTACATACAGGAATCTATGAAAAATAAAAACCCTTTAAACATTGCAGGATCCTAAGCAGAAATGGTTTTCCTGACAGCAATCTAGTAATCAAGGCTTGCAAAGCTGTAGCTTGGAAAATTTGTTTTATTTCTTCCTCTTATGGACATTTTCAATTAAATATAAAGATTTTTTGCTTCACATGGTGTTTTTAAATTGGTATTTCATCATTTTATGTATTGCTGGCACTGGCTCTGGGTTATTTAGCATTTATTAATAAATTCCATTTTGACCTTTCCCAGGTTTTGCTATTTATTAGGTGTTTTTGCACGATTGCAGAGATGACTGAGCAGAATTGGGGAATGTTTTTACCCCTTTTTAAAACCTCATACTTTATTTTTACATTGACCTTTAAAGTTGGTATGTAGCTAAGATTTGAAAGTTCTGTTTAAAAACCACCCTGCTGAAACATCAGACAATCCCAAAAGTTCAAAACAGATTGGCTAGCGGATGGCTGAAAGATAAAAGCAAAGGAGACCAGGAAGAAGAGAGAAGAGGAGCAAGGAATGCCGGGAGAGGGAGGACTTTGGCGTATTTGCCATGACTACTTGTTCCATAAATCATTACTGACTTAGGAAGTCAGGAAGCACACTTTGTGTAAATGAGTTGTGCCTGATGGAAAGTGGCTTCTGAATATGTTTGAGCATATTTGGAGAAGGGACACTTTATTTTTCCATTTGTTTATTCTACCGTGAATAGGTCACCCTATTTTTATTTAGTTAATTTCATGAAACAGGTCAAATTTGTCCCCTGTTGAAATCTGTGGGATCTTTAGTTTTTTAAGGATGCAGTCACTGATTGGTTTATGTTTTATGCCTGGTTCATACTTGGAGTTCCAATGCCAGAGATTACAAAATGGCTTAAAGACTAAAAGCTGCCTGACATAAACTCAGAAGGATTATAATTCTTTTATTGCCTGTGGCCAAGAAAAGCCATAAACACGACTAATTGTGTTCTGCTGAATCCCATAAGCGAGTGGAGTAATGCCCTTCCTCATTTGAAATTTTTCCTGACTGCTCATATTTTAGCAAGGTCTTGGCATCTGCAAGAAACTATTTGTTACCTGCATTTTCTAATGGACAACAACGTTCTCTTTTTCTTCATTAAAGTGTCATCCGGTGAAAGATGAAATCTCGTTTTTAATCAAGCAGCAAAGTGTGGCTGATTATATGTAACAAAATAGTTTGATGTTTATAGAGCTATTTAAAATAAAAAGGCATCATTGACTGAGATAAACTATAGTGTAAATAACCCATGCGCAGTAATAAAATGGCCTGTTCCATGATGGATGGTGCCAAAGAAGTCAAGTTTTATCAAAGAGCTGTATTTCAAATTTTAATCCAACTTACTCTTTCTTCTCCTATCTTTGAAGTATGGAGCCTATCTCTTTCATTAAGCTTAGAAGTATGCTGTTGAGCCATCTTCGCTAAAATATTTGGCAAAACTGTGAAACATAGAGCTTGACTTTGTAAAAATTAATAATGTATCTTGATTCTGGGTTTCAAAAGTGAATTCTCCAAACTTTGCTAGAGTGTTCTGCCAGATATTGTGTCATGTTCTTAGGAAGACACAGATATAAACCATGAGTCATATGCAGAGTTCCCGTCCTCGGGACAGCCTAGGAGCCCATGGTCACCCTGCATTTATATTTGCTCTATGTCTAACAGTCTGATTTTTTTTAAATTTTCTATAAATGTTTTATTTTTGAGACAGAGAGAGGCAGAGGAGAGTGGGGGAAGGACAGAGTGAGAGGGGGACATAGAATGGGACGCAGGCTCCAGGCTCTTAGCTGTCAGCACAGAGCCGGATGCCGGGGCAGGAACCCATGAACCATGAGATCATGACCTGACCTGAAGTCAGACGCTTAACCAACCGAGTCACCCAGGCGCCCCTGTTATGAAAACTCTTAATGTGGATTATAACTTTGGGTATGTTTGTGTGCAGAACAAGGCAAGGGTTATATTTATTAGAGTGAATTACTGTCATGACGGTAGAACTGGAATCTAATGGGTTTTGTTATATTTTGTTTTTAAAAATAGTTTATTAAGATAAAACTGACACAGTGTGAAGTTAACCATCTTAAAGTGACAATTAAGTAGCATTTAGTACGTTCACAGGGTGGTCCAACTACAATCTCTAGCTCTACAACTACAATCTCTAGTTCTAAAATGTTTCTATCACCAAACTCATCAATCAGTTTCTCCTCATTCCCCTGCCTTCCTAACCATAGCAACCACTAATCTGTGTTTCAGTCTCTGTGGATTCACCTCGTCTGGATATTTCACATAAATGCAATCATAGAATATGTGACTCTTTTGTGTCTGGTTTCTTTCACTGAACATATTATCTTAGAGGCTTATGTTTTCTCCTAAGAAACGCCTATTCGGTACTAAATTATGTTTATTGTCAAAATGTTTGAGAGCAGACATAACAAATGCTGTTAGTCCAGGGAGACTGGGGCAAAATTTTCAAGCTTCCAATCACAATACTTGAGATAGACTGCATATTATTTACTTTCTGGGCCACATGCTTTGGCACATAAATAAGAAAGAAATAACTATTTAATAGGATGACTTTGAATAATAAATGACATAATGTTTAAGAAGTTCCAGATGTAATAGGTTGAGTTTTATTCCATTCGACCATGGCAGAGAGAAAACTGTTGCAATATCTTCATAATTCGATGATTGAATTGATACTTACTCAAATATTTCTGTCAATATTTATTGCCATGTAGATAAGTTAATAATAAATATCACTCACTTTTGATATATAAATTTTGTCATTACTTTGATTCTGTATCTATAAAGATATTCTAATGTTTTTTTACTTCATAAATTTTAGTTTAAAGTTTAATGGAAATTACGCTTGAATAGTCACAACATTGCTGTGTTTGGTTTGCAGCCCATTTTGCCTAAATTTGAATTTCTTTTTCGTTCTGACCCATTTTTGCTATGTTAATGATGAAATTCTTCTACAGAAGACAATGTATTCCTTAGGAAAGAAATTTCAACAAAGCAAAGCGATGTTGGGTCACAAAGCTGTTTCTGCCTTACATGGAGATCGTTATTCAAATTTACACACACAGTTAAACGGCTTTTATCTCAGCTGAATAAAAAATTTATTTCATGGACTCGATTATGATGCAAAGGACAGCAGGGTTTTAATTTTATAAAATAGAAATCTGATATTTGGTCTTGAATGCGAAAATGGTCAAGCCTGATGTTGTTTATGACTCCACAGTATATCAGGGCAAAGGACTCTAAATGTAGACTGAAATTATAAAGAACAAACAACTTAGTTCTCTGTCCTCATCAAAGGGAGCTTTCACGAAAACTAAACTTAAAAAAGTCAGAGACTATTATCTGGAATGTTTAAATAAGGGATTCTCTCCCCACTGTATTCAGGTATATGTCTCTCTGTTGATTTTGTTGCCCTTATTGGACATTTCCTTAGTTAATTTTTAGTTGTATTGTTTTTTTTTCTTCAAACTATTTTAGTTCATTTCCTATTAGTTCATGATTTATTTGATACATTTGTGGATGTCATTTTACATGATAATTTTATTGAAATGTTTCATCTGAAATTCCTTTGAAGCCCATGAGAAATAAACCATCTTTTTTTAAATGCTGTTTTATCAAATTTTATGATGATCCTCCCTTAAGGAATATCACACACACACACACACACACACACACACACTCACTCTCTCTCAAAACAAAAAAGCAAAATAAACTTGCATTCCCCAATTTCTAGACTAGGAAGTGAAACATAATTTTCCTCTTAGCTTGGTTGTATGCTATAAGTTCTCAAGTCATTTTTCTGTAAAATGTCATTTCTGTGGGATGAATGACCACCTATAATCAAATTATATTTCAAAACCACAGTTCCTTAATAAAGTATCTAACAAGTTGATTTTTAAAGTGTGGGAAATCATTATGGAACTTATTTACTGTTGGCATTTTCTCAAACCTCTCAGCTCAAGATTTTGTTTCTAAAATAGAAATAATACCATGCAATGTGACTGTATACAGTTAGTAATATAAATAAAGTGTGTGATCTATCTTCCATATGTATGCACCAGATGCATACATATTAAAAATATGTTAATTTTCTCCCCTGGAAGAATATTTTATATATTCCACAGCATACTTCATTAAAATATGTGTAATGATAAAATATATGTACAGGTTTAAAATGAAACTTCAAAGGAAGATTATGCTAAACTCAAATGTCTACATGCTTATTATGCTTGTCACTGATCTAAAAATTATTTAAAGGTTAGTTTTCTAATCTAATTGCACAGCTAAGAGTTTAAGGTCATCATAATGCTAGAGAGCTGAAAAAAATAGTCTTCCAGCCTTGACAGATACAAGAGGCAGAGAAAGGAAAGAACTCATTTGAATCATACATAAATACAAAGTAAAATAAAATAAGTGGTCTCCTTGATGGTACACAGGCAGTAAGATCAGTTTTGATGTCCCAAGTTAGGAGGAAAAAAAAATCTTTAAAAAGAATTAAGCTGTCATTTTGAATTGTAGCCAAAGAATGTTCTCCTTTCGCTTTGAGTAAAACTACCTAACCAGGAAGAGACAGACATGAGTCTGAACTGGGCTAATAATAAGGAGAGATTTATCAGGATTCCATAAAACTGGGTTATGTTTTAAAGACGCAGGGGATAACCTTAATATCAGGACTCACAGACACATACTACTACTGTATTAAAATGATCCCTTAATTATGGATTCTGGATTTTAATTCCAAGGGCATTTTACAGCTGAATCCATAATAGAACCTTATCATAATTACGGGAGGAAAAAAATCTCACTGTCAACAATTGCCCATGTGTGATGAGGCACTTATCTTTTGATGTTCGGTTACCTTCTGCTTGTTAACCTTGTCGTGGAGGGCCACTGCGGAGAGCAGCGACCAAATGCACCCCTCGGTAATTACTATAATTCAGTGAGAGACGTAGTCACTCGAGGCAGGCGGCTCTACCCCCACCATCAACCTTGTGCAACTCAAGGAAAACATAAACATGGCCGGGCTCAGACAAATTAGGCATGAACAAATGTTTCACATTAAGCGAGTTAAAGGACCTTGCTGAAAATTACAAGGGTTGCTTAGGAAAGCAATGAATCCCATTATAGAAGTAATAGCTCTAAAAGAGAGTAGCTTGTTGGAGACCATACAGAGCTGCAGGCTGGAGACACCTTGGTGAGAGCAGACCCCAGCCTGGACGCCGTTCTTCAGCACAGTCCTCTCTGGGAGGACTACTCAAAATCAGGAGCAGGAGACTGCTGTCCCAGAAATGTAATTAGAACATAAAATGTGGTTTCGTACTACCTCAAGCGATTTTACTATGAAAAACCAGGAAGGAAACAATCTTACATTTCACTCTGAATTTAAAAATCTCTGTCTTTCTGGCGAGACCTGATTTGAATTCACAGACTGCACATTACAGGGCGTACGTGGACATTTATGCCTCTATCAGAAATTATGTCCACATTACGATAAATAGGCTTAGGGTATAGGTACTTCTAAATAACTATCTTTATGAAATATATTATTTTAATATGCATTTCCCCTGCCTTCCACTTCACTGGCAGGTGGGTGAGAGGTTCCTATTCTCCAAACACGAATGAGACTGGGCAGTGCTCCATTTAGCTCTCTCTCCTGCTTCAGTGATAATGTAATTCATAGGAAATTCTGCCTTAACTCTGCTTTGTAGTATTTTCTAACGGCTTGCTACACTCTGAAAAAGTGCAGTTTTATTCAAGTCCATTCTGTTGTGGAAAAAAATATAATGGAAGAGGGGAGAGCCGGAGTAAAGATATATGCAACATGCAAGCCTAAGTAGGTTGATAGAGGGGTTTAGCAGAAAATGAAGTCAGCAGGGGCCTGTGCTATGTACCACCATGAAAAGAATAGAAGACAAATCGCCACCACCCTATGTTTTGCAGGCTTCCATTAAAGGAGTCTGTGTGTGTGAGTAAATGGCCTTTAAGTTCAAGCCTTTTTTGTGGTTTGACTTTAAAAAGTGCTGGTGAATGGGGCACCTGGGTGGCTCAGTCGGTTAAGCATCTGACTTCAGCTCAGGTCATGATCTCAGGGTTCATGGGTTCGAGCCCTGCATCGGGCTCTGTGCTGACAGCTAGCTCAGAGCCTGGAGCCTGCTTCGGATTCTGTATCTCCCTCTCTCTCTGACCCTCCCCTGCTCAAGCTGTCTCTCTCTCTCTCTCTCTCAGAAATAAATAAAACATAAAAAAAAAAGTGCTGGTGAAGATGCGGAGGGGAACCCTCTTGCACTGTGAGTGGGAATGCAAAGTGGTGAAGCCACTGTGGAAAACAATATGAAGTTTACTCAAAAAGTTACACATAGAACTACCCTAGGATCCTGCATTCATACTACTAGGTATTTACTCAAGAGTAGAAAAATACTGATTGAAAGAGGTTCGTTTACCCTGATGTTGATAGCAGCATTTTCTACAACAGCTAAATTATGGAAAGAGCCCAAGTGTCCATCAACTGATGAATGGATAAAAAAGAGGTGGAATGTTACTCAGTCATAAAAAGAATGAAATCTTGACATTTGCAATGACATGGCTGGAATTAGAGAGTATTATATCAAGCGAAATAAGTCAGTCAGAGAAAGACAAATACCATGACTTCACTAATACGTGGAAACAAAACAAATGAGCACAGGGGCGGGGGAGAGGGAGGCAAACCAAGAAACAGACTCATAACTACAGAACAAACTGATGGTCACCAGAGAAGAGGGTGGGGGATGGGTTAAAAGGGTATGGGGATTAAAGAGTGCACTTGTGATGTTGTATGGAAGTGCTGAATCACTGTATATACCTCTGAAACTAATATTACACTGTATGTTAACTGGAATTTAAATAAAAACTTAAAAAAACAATATGTAGACATTGTTCCTGCCTTATCATTCTAGAGATATTATCAGCCTAGTGATGCTGCCTATTTTTTTTAAACTTTTTAATGTTTATTCATTATTGAGAGACAGAGAGAGACAGAGCATGAACATGGAAGGGGCAGAGAGAGGGGGAGACAGAATCTGAAGGAGGCTCCAGGCTCTGAGCTGTCAGCCTAGAGCCCGATACGGGGCTCGAACCCACAAACTGCGAGATCATGACCTGAGCCGAAGTCGGATGCTTAACCGAATGAGCCACCTAGGCACCTCAGATGCTGCCTGTTATTAAATATATTGTAATTTTTTTTTTACAATATAAGGTGCCTGTTTAATATCATGAGTTGTATTCCAAAATCTTGTATATTTTTTAATGGTAAACTGAGTCAGAAGGAAAAACAATCAAATAGAAAGAACTGATTACACAGTGTATCCCAATTTCGTCAGTTGCTCATTGGGTATAGGATTTATAGTCTATACTTATGAATGTCTCTCTTCTATTTTTTTGATCTGTGGGCTGTCTTAGGTAAGCAATAAAAACATCCAGCTTCTCTTCCCATTTTCACATTTCAGTTAAAAAAATCTTCATGAAAGAAATGTTACATCTATCTTTTAATGAAATATGATCATGCACAACAAATTGCATTAAACTTGTGTATCAAAAGTTTAAATAATTGGGAAATACTGTTCCAAAAATATAGTTGATGTAAATATACATACATTGCTGTAGATTTAACTTAAACAACCCACAACAGGCACATACATTTCATCCGTGTGAAATACACTAATAGTAATTTATAATCAGAAGGGAAAGAAGAGTAATAAAACATTATGTGACATGCTTAGAAGCACATTGATGATACCCTAATACTACTACCTCCACTATTCCTGGGCCTGCATGTGTGGGAGGTGAGAGGCTCCCTTGTCAAATATTGTCTGGCCACTAGATTTCTTACTAGGATGTTTTTATCAGCTTACTGGGATATCTTTGACAAATAATTTTTTAATATATTTACAGTGTACAATGTGGTGATTTGCTATACATTGTGAAATGATTACCACAGTCAAGCAAATTACCACAAATTTTACCACAGGTGTCACCTCACATCGTTACCAGTGAGTGTGTATGGGGGGGTGTATGTGTGTGTGGTGAGAATATTTAAAATCTCCTATCGTAACAGATTTCAAGCATGATATAGTATTAACTATAATAACCATGATGTACATTAGATCCTCAGAGCTTATTCATCTTATAACTGAAAGATTTTACTCTTTGAAATATATCTCCCCACTTTCTCCAACCCCCAGACACTGGCAACCATCATTCTATTCTCTGTGAATTAGACTTTCAGATATATAAGTGAGATTATACAGTATTTCTCTTTCTCTGTCTGGTACATTTCGCTCAGCATATTGTCCTCTAGTTTCTTCCATGTTATCATAAACGGCAGGATTTCCTTCTTTCTCACGGCTGAATAATTACATGTATACACCACATTTTCCTTATCCATTCATCTGTCTATGGAAATTTGAGTTATTTCTGTACTTGGCTAAGGGCTACTTTAATGAGCATGATGGTGCAGATATCTCTTCAAGATTCTGATTTCATTTCCTTCAAGTATGTACCTAAATGTGGGATTGCTGAATCATATGGTAGTTCAATTTTGATTAAATTTTTTAGGAAATTCCATACTGTTTTCCATAATGGCTGCACCGATTTACATTTCTGCTAATGATGCACAAAGGGTTCCCTTTTCTTGCACTCCTCGCCACATTTATCTGTTGCCTTTTTGATAATAGCCATCCTACCAGATTTGAGGTGCTATCTCATGGTTTTGATATGCATTTCCCTTCTGATTAGTGATGTTGGGCATTTTTTAATATATCAAGTGGCCACTTGTATGTCTTCCTTGGAAACATATCTATTCATATCCTTTGCCCATTTTTAAAATCAAGTCATTTCGAGTTTTTTGCCATTGAGTATGAGTTCATTATATATTTTGAATGTGTGAACCCCTTATTGGATATGTGGTTTGCAAATATTTCTTTTTCTTTTTTTTAAAATTTTTTAAAATGTTTTTTATTTATTTCTAGGAGAGAGAGAAAGAGAGAGAGAGAGAGAGAGACAGCGTGAGCAGGGGAGGGTCAGAGAGAGAGGGAGTCACAGACTGAAACAGGCTCCAGGCTCTGAGCTGGCAGTCAGCACAGAGCCCGACGTGGGGCTCGAACCCACGAACCGTGAGATCATGACCTAAGTCGGACGCTTAACCGACTAAGCCACCCAGGCGCCCCTCAAATATTTGTTTTTCAATTCTGTAGGTTGCCTTATCATTTTGTTGACTCTTTCCTTTGCTGTGCAGAAGCTTTTTTTTTTTTTTTTTTTTTAGTTGGATGAGTGATCCACTTGTTTATTTTTACTTTTCTTGCCTGTGCTTTTGGTGTCCTACCCAGGAAATTCCGTAACCCATATGTTCTTTCTATCCAGAGAATGCGGAAGGATCACAGAGAAATCCTTTGTCTGATGGATTTTTCTGCGAGTAAGTTATTATTAGTAGTATTATCATTATTATTTATTATTATTATTATGTAGCCTAACCTTGGATAGCTTCTGCCTATCTGAAGTTTTCTTGCTCTTTCTCTTTTTCTTTAGAAATTTCTCTAGCTGCTTATGTAAACAGTGCATGACTATCCATTTTCTTTTAAAATTTTATCTTCTCTGCCACTCTTTTGCCTATAATAGATTTCAGTTGTAGCCTCATGACCATACTTGGACTCTGACTCCCCGACTCTAAGTAAAGAGCTATTCATTTAATCAATTAGAGCTCTGCTACTTAATTTGTTTCTTACAGATTTGAAGAGGATTGGTTTTCAGGGATTTCTTTCAATTGGGCCAAAATTGTATTGTATTTGAATATTATTCTTCATAGACTTTTGGTTGGGATTGTGATGATCTAATATATTATTCTCCTTGATAACTTGAATTTTGGTGGGGGAGAGTCATTTTGTGTGGCATAGGAAGAGAATGCTTTCTCTTTCATATTCAATAAAAAATGAAATATTTAAAAATACTACATTTGCTACTAATATGGTACTATATTCCTTCACAAACAATACTTATTATTTATGCCATATAATATGAGCCTCTTATACATATTATACCTAAACCTATCCTTAAAACTCTGAAAATTATGTCTGATTTTTTCCTATTTTATATATGAATGGACTGAGGCTCAGAGGAACTAAGTATCTTGCCAGAGTCTAATTAATAATTAAGATACAATAACCTGATAAACAAGTAATTTATAAGCTTTACTTAAACTTCCTCTTCGGTCTAATTTTCTTCTCAGTCTTTCATGTGTGTTATCCAGTCTTGCTACAATGAATAAGAACAATTCTTTGAATGGGTGATCTCTCATGAATATCTGTTTTACATAACCCCTGATGGCCACTAAATCTAGTAGCTAGTATTTTCTGTTGCACTGTATGCCCTATAATTTTAACTCAGCCAAAAACCTTTCTTTTACGTATTCAGAATACTGGGCTTAATTTGCCCACTTACTTGATATGGGCTGCATCATTTATTCCTTGAAACTTTTTACATGGCTTTGAATAAGCAAGGTGTTTATGTCATCAGTAGAAGTCCCCATTATTGTGTCTATTTTGTCCAAGTTTATTGTCTTTTCAGGAACTGTTAAAAGATTTTAGTTAAGATCATTTAATTCGTTAATTATTGCTATCTTTTTAAATGTTTTTTATGCTTTGTAACATTTTCTTGCTCTTTGCTGGTGTGAACATTTTGATTCTTATTCTGTGAACTCTCTTGCTAAATTCTTTTCAGCTCTGGTCTTCTATGATATCAAAATCTTGACTTTTCAGTGATGTCTTCTTCTCAGCCATGAGGACAGATGGGATTTGAGACATAGTCTGCTTTTCTTGATATCTGTCATCTAAACATACTATGAAATCAAGAATTTGTGTAATTGTTCTGAGTTCATTTTACCTTACTTTCTCCCCCATCAGTAATAATAAGGTGAACTGCCTAATATAAACTGAGAACAGAAAGAGGAGACAGGGATGACTGTTGTCATGGTCTTGTGATGTGGTTACCTAGGAATCAGAAAACTTACATTCTCATCTCAACTCTCTAGCTGGGATCTTATAAACACTCTGGTCTAACACTTCTTGGTAGGAAAATGGAAGAGGCTGGCTTAAATTACTCAGAGGTCTTTTTTCAGTTAAAAAACAAAATTTAAAAACTTCAGTTTAATTTTTGGTATGTAGAAATATTTGAGAAGTGTGAGGTTGAGTTGGAAACCATAAAATATGAAATATAAGGTATCTGCAGCATAGGATGAATCCAGCCCAGAGTGAGGATTTATTCTGGTCTAATTAGGCCAAGACTTCACTGATAAATCTTGATTATTTTACAGTAATAGTCAGAGAATCATTAAGGGTTTTGAAATGAGTACTGACCAGAAGAAAATGAAAATGATACTTTAATATCTGGGCAGTGTGGTATAATTGAATAAAAAACAACTAGAAGTAAAAAGAAATGGAAAGAAAGGCTATCAAATATTATGGATAAGAGCATCTATAAGGTTGAAATCTAATGATTATAGCATTTTATTTGCAGATAATAAAGAATTCTGAGTAAGGGGTGGAGAATACTACCTAATCAAACAATGTGACACAGTTTTAAAAATTGTGAGTTGTAGGGACAATCTAGAAGATCTTCCTTAAGAACTGGGCTCCCAGTTATCCCTTTAGTAATATTATCCCAATGTTTTTACCTCTTCTTTCTGAACCCTACCCACAGCACCCCCAATACCAATAACAGGTATTTACACTAAGAAAAGTCAACTAACAAAACTGGGCCAAATAATGGTCTCTTTTAAGAATCTGAGCTACAAAAAAAAATGACTTCTATTATTAACTTTTGGATGATTAAACTGGAAGAAGACATAGCTGCTTTCTTTTGGTAATTTGCAGAGGGAAGCAAATATTATCTAGATAAAACAAGGCCAAATTGGGACTAGACTCAGCATGGTGTCACTCTAAAGTAAAAATATTACAAATCCAATCCCTAAAGCAAATAAAAGCAATGTAATGTTTTAATACAGGTCTTTGTGGGTGCCTGAGGGGGAAAGGATTTTACTACATGAAAAATTTAGAGACTTTCTAATTGCCTCATTTCCACACTCTCTCCCCACCATGACACTGGTCACATCTGTAGCTACAAATCAATCCTCCATTCTCTCTCCATGATTTTCCAAGATGATTCTGTGCCACATGGCATCACTCCATTATTAACTCTTCCCTCCGCAGCAGCACCATTCATATGTAAAACGTTCAAGTTCTCAAGACTTTATCCAATCCTTTGATATTCTTCCAATTTCAATAAACACAAGGGAAGAGCTGCAAGTTACAAGTTTGGAGGAAGTATTTCTGTCTGTGGGTTGGAGCAGGACACGAGGACCTGGGCATTAACAGCCGACAGAGAAAACTCTCATAGTATGTAAAATTTGCTTTACATGACCCACAGAGAAAAATATGTCCACAGGGAGACCATGTAATAAAACAGGTGCACAGGGAAGAGGGACCATAAGACTCAAGAGAGTAAGTGGTCGCTTTCATTGATGATGCCTCACCTGCAACTTCCTTCTTACTTTTCTGAGGCCCAGCTATGCATCTGGCCTTGGGAAAAGTGAGATACCCTCAACTTCTCATTTAATCCCAACCCCTCTTGCCTTGTGACTCACACTCAATCAGAGGTGTTCAGTTACTCATAATTTAAAAATTATGAGGCCAAGCTTCTCCACATAAGTCTACACGGTCATCTATCAAAAATGGAAAGATTCAAGTAATTCATGAGCTGTAGCAATTATCTCGAAGCTTAAGTAAACTATTAACTGTATTTATATCAAAAGAGAAATAAAATTAAAGCTGAGAACAGGAAGAGGAAATAACTATGTCATATAGGTTACTTTATCATAGCCTTTTAGCACTTACATTTCAGAAAAAAATATATTTATATATAACCCATATATTTATGAAAGTGCTTTAGTGCAGAATTTAATATAAACTACGTAACAATAACCACTCATTAGTTTTACATGTTTCCTAGTATGATAATTGAAAACAAGAAACTTTGGGGCGCCTGGGTGGCTTAGTCGGTTAAGCGTCCGACTTTCGCTTAGGCCATGATCTCGCGGTTCGTGGGTTCGAGCCCCGCGTCGGGCTCTGTGCTGACTGCCAGCTTAGAGCCTGGAGCCTGTTTCAGAGTCTGTGTCTCCCTCTCTCTCTGACCCTCCCCTGTTCATGCTGTCTCTCTCTCTCCTAGAAATAAATAAAAATATTTAAAAAAAAGAAAACAAGAAACTTTATCTTAAATGTTTGAGGATTTTTTTTTTAAAAGTCACCGTGAGACTAGAAATGTCATTATATTACTTATTTAATGTTTATATTAAAAGTTTGCATAAGAAATTTCATAAGTTTACATATTGTTTATATACATGATTAAAATTATAATCATCATGGAAACATACTTGCTACAAAACTACCATATTTATCATCATTGGGTACTATTTTCATTCACTTAAGAATAATTATCTTACTTGTGTATTTTCTACCTCCTTCTACTTGATTGAGAGTTTTTTGAGAGCAGAAACCATGCCTGCCTTATTCTCTCTTCATGTCTGAAACAGTTTCTGAGACTTACTGAGGCTCAGTATTCAAATAGTCCTAAAAAGGTAATAGGAAAACCAGTCATTATATGTCTCTGACATTATACAATATAAATAAATAGCCTGTGAAGTATTCTTGCAAAAATGCTTAATTAAAAGCTAACCAAAGCTCTTGATATAATCTCCATTTACAGAAATATAGAGCATATAGACATAAGTTAAACGCAATGTGGACATAATAAATATAGAATAAAAGACATTTCATTAGACAGATTGCCTGGGATCCCCCAAAATTGAATATTTTAGGTATAATAATATGTTTTGGGTATAATGGTATAATTCATTTAGATTTAAAATGGCTAAAAATGGAAATACAACATACCAGAATTTATGGGTTGTAGAAATAGAAACTCTAAGAAGCAAGTTCATAGCGATAAATGCCCACCTCAAGAAAAGAGACACTCAAATAAACAACCTAACTTTACACTTGAAAGAACTAAAAGAAGAACAAACGAAGCCCCGTTTGTTAGTAGAACTAAGGATATAACTAAGATTAAAGCAGAAATAAATGAAATAGATACTAAAAAAAAACAATAGAAAAGATCAATGAAACTAAGAGCTGGTTCTTTGAAAAGATAAACAAAATTGACAAGCCTTTACCCAGGCTCACCAAGAAAAAATAACCCAGTAAATAAGATCAGAAATGGAAAAGGAGATATTACAACTGATACCACAGAAATACAAAGGACAATAGGAGACTACTAAGAACATTTATATGCCAACACATTGGACAACTCAGAATAAATGGATAAATTCTTAGAATCATGAAGAAATAGGAAATCTGAACAGACGAATTACTAGTAGGGAGATTGACTCAGTAATTCAGAACCTCCCAACTAACAAAAGTCCAAGACCAGAGAGCTCTACTAGTGAATCCTACCAAACATTCAAAGATTTTGTACTCATTTTTCTCAAATCTTGCCAACAACTAGAAGAAAAGGGAACTCTTCTAAACACATTTTATGAGTCAGCAGTACTCTGACACCAAATCCAGACAAGGATGCCACAAGAAAAGAAAATTACAGGCCAATATCCCTAATGAACACAGATGCAAATACCCTTCAAAAAATATTAGCAAACCAATTTGAACAATACATAGAAGTATCATTCAGAACAATCAAATGGGATTTATTTCAGGAATGGGAGGATGGTTGAACATCCACACATCAGTCAATGTGATACACCACAATAACATAAAAGAGAAAAATCATATGATTATCGGAGCGCCCGGGTGGCTCAGTCAAAGCGTCCGACTTCTGCTCAGGTCATGATCTTGCGGCTCATGAGTTTGAACTCCGTGTCTGGCTCTGTGCTGACAGCTCAAAGCCTGGAGCCTGCTTTGGATTCTGTATCTCCCTCTCCCTCTGCCCCTCCCCCACCCGTGCTCTGTCTCTCTCAAAAATAAATAAACGTTAAATTTTCTTAATCATTATCTCAAGAGATGCAGAAAAAGCATTTGGCAAAATGCAATGTTCATTTATGATAAAGTCGCTGAACCAGGCAGTTATAGAGGGAATGTACCTTCAACATAATAAAGGTCACACATGACAAGCCCACAGCTTGAGTGCATCTTATGAGAGACACTGAGTAAGAAGTATCCAGCTTAGCTGCTCTTGAATTTGTGACACCTGAGCCTGTGAAATAATAAATGTCTATGGTTTTAAGTTTAGGGTAATTTGTCACTTTGAGTAGATAACTAATCCAAACTCTTCGAAAAATAGTTTGATTTTATGCAATAGGTTTACTATGTAAAGCTCCCAAGAGGAAGAATGTTTAGTTTTTTGCTATTTTCTAGAGCACCAACAATTCCATTGGTCTTGTATAATACTGTTCAAAAAAAGCTTTATTTACTGTAGGGCTATTAGGACATCCAGGACCCACCCATCAAATTTCTAGAGAGGAACAGAGACATAGAGTAAAAGGGACTAAAAGGCAGGAAGAAAGAGGCAACAAAATCAGAAATGGAGAAAAATAAACAGGCAAAAGGAAATGTGGAAGAATGTTCAGACAAGTCAGTAAAATGTTTATCTTTGATCATAATTGCTACCAAACTTAGTTCACATTACTTTTGTTTTATTCTTGAGCCAAACATTTTTGCTTTGTGTTACTTTATTTTATGTTAATTTTTAAAGTTTATTTATCTATTTTCACAGAGACAGTGTGCTCACATGAGTGTGGGAGAGAGGCAGAGAGAGAATCTCAAGCAGGTTTTGCACTGTCACTGTGAGATCATGGCCTGAGCAAAAATCAAGAGTCAGATGCTTAACCAACTGAGCCACCCAGGCAGCCCTATTTTATGTTACGTTTTTTAATTGCCACAAGTTTTTTTTTAATTTTTATTTATTTTGAGAGTGAGAGAGAGAATGTTCAAGCAGGGGAGGGGTAGAGAGAGAGAGGGAGAAAGAAAATCCCAAGTAGACTCCATGCCCAGCATGGAGCCTAACGTGAGGTTGATCTCACCACCATGAGATTATGACCAGAGCCGAAATCAAGATTTGGAGGCTTAACCAACTGAGTCACCCAGCTGCTCCTACTTGCCAACTTCAACAATGAAAATTTAAAGATCCAATAAGTAACTGGTCTCTGACATGAGTAACATAGTAGGTAAAATATTTATACTTTCGCCATTTTAACTTACTATTTGTAATGGGAAAATATACATTTTTAAAAACACCATAACATCCTTTAAACTCTTAGTGTTATGTTTTTCCCACTGGACAAATTTTAAGATCATCATTGCTACTCTTCTATAAATGTGTGGCATTTTATAAGAAAAGTCAGGCATTCACTTTGTCTTGCCCTTAAGCTTGGAGGGAGTTTAGCAGTGTTTGCACCATAAATGAGCATCTGTTTGGGGACTGAATTCAAGATTAATGTCTTTTTCTTGGCCTTATAGACCAGTAGAAACATCTCCGGGGTAAGATGGAAGATTCATGGGTTAGGAGTAGAGGTGCTGAAGAGACTCCGGTTTGCTTCAATGTGTATGCGACTTCAAGCTTATTTTACTTCCCCCAAATGTAAAATTAATTCCTTGGTTTCTCCCTGTTGTCACTTCTTCATAAGAATTTATATGGAGAGGTTAATAAGGAAAATTGTGTCTTCTGAAATGATTAGGTCAGCAGCATAGAATAGAAATAAGTTCTCCTACTGTTCCAAATATAGCAGTCTTAACAACATTTCTGAAAATGTAAAGACAAATAATATGAGTACACTCTGAGGACTCAAACAAGAAAATAAATATAAGTAGATAAAGGTCATTGATAACTTCTAACCATCTTAACATGTTTCAATTGCATCTTATTGGGCACCTTAATAAAGGAGACATTTACTAAGGGTAAGGCATTGTGGAACATCAGTCCAGGGGACCATAGCGAAAGAAAGATTTCCAGTAAGTTATTTTCATTGTTAATAATGTCAGACAGGTAATCTCCAACATACCCTCCAGTGATTTTCCTAGCACTAATATGAATGTTAATTTAAATATTAATCTAATTAACATTCTGTGTGCATGGGAGTGTGTGTATGTGTGTGTGATGTGATATGTACTTGGTCAAGGAGAAATGATAAACACAAAAAGAAGTCGGGGGGGGGTTGTTGTGTTTTTTTGTTTTTTTTTTTTTACATTTAGATACTATTTTTCATAGAAATGATATGTTTATTGACAAATACAGCTTCACGCTCTTCCTTGAATCCTGTCTTCAAGGAAAGATCTAGCATTTTATGTGGCCAGAATTCCACAGAGTGGATTGACCTGATTCAAGAGGAGAGCTTTCTAAAGGCTCTTTTTGGTCTGTAGTGCCCCCAGGATTTCACTGCAAGCCTCTGTTCCTCATGGGTCTTTAAGTCAGTGAGTCAGAGATCCAAGACCAGCTTTAGAAACCCGCCCTGGTTGAACAGCACATGGAATGTGGGACCATGAGGAGCTTTGTGAAGGATTCTGGGCAAGATCCTGCATGAGTGATTCTTTGTGTTGTGGCGTTCACTTTGTGTCCATGTGTTGCATGGAACAGGGTTTTCTTACTGTCACGGGGCATTTGTATTAAAAAGGGGAATATTTGGCTGTGATCTTAGGGAGTAAGACCACGTTCGGTGTACAACGCATTTATACCACAACGCTAAGCTTAGCCTAAACCCAAGTTTCCACTATAAGCTTTATCTTCAAATATAGAAAACTATACTGCCAATGGAAGTTAGTGCTCCAATTTGAAACTGATTATAGAACCTTCTGTATTTGGTGGTGTTGGAGGCAGGGAACTACACCAGCGATTCCACTCTACAAACTGGCCCATTAATCACATTGAAATGGGAGTTCTGAGCACATCCTGCCAGAATCTGATGTTGCCACTTGAGGAATATTTTGCTTCTCTGCTGTAACCCTGAAACTAAAGGTATATTTTTCTTACTGACTAGTTTCACTAACAGGGCCAAAAGGTAGTGAAAGCCTGTCTATCTATGAGAGAAAATCATCTCTGATCAATAGTTCCACTCTGATGCACGCTCTGTAATGTATATCAGAGCCCAGGCTGCAAGGAGCTATGAGTAGCCTGCTTCTGTCTACCGCGTGGCCGGGAGCCAATGGGGTACTTAGTGCCGCTCTTTTTCCTCTCTGACAGCCTTTGAAGGCATTTGATGCATCTGAACATTGGGAGTCTTTTTTACTTCCCCAACAGGAAACGTAGATTTCACTCTAATATTGTTACACAAGAAAGTCATTTAAGAATCCTGCACTTTTGCTTTTTGGTCAATCAATGATAGCAAACTGTTTGTTCAAAAGGACTTTTAGTGTGAATTATTCTACCCCAAGAAGTACAGTGGTAACTAAAAATCAAAACGGAAAAGTCCTAATACAATGCAGTACAGTCCAAAAGTATCCCATGTGGCACCGAGCTTTGTTTCGCTCCTGATAGTGTATTACCCCAAATCATAAGTCATATTTGCTCTTGACTGAATGGAAAAGCAAAAGCTTAAGTTATGATATATCAAATGACACCAGCCACAGACAAACAAAAGAAGATAAAATGCTTATAAAGTCTGTGGACAGCAGTAGATTCAACCTAACTAGTGAAAGAGCCTACGTTTTGAATACAGATGAAAATTGTACACCCTCTTGCCTTGGCCCTACCGATAATGAGGCAAATCATATTGCTGCACAGAACTTAAAACTTGCCTAAATTATCACTTCTAACTCATAAAATCCATTTATTACAATAATGTAGAAAAATTCACCCCACACCAAACTTTGCTTGTAAAAAATAATCTAATAGTTTTCCATTATTGTTTTTTTGTGGAAATAATGATTTTCATGACTATTAATATCTGGTATATTCGCTTTATTTCACACTACTTTATTTAACAATTAAAATGTTGTTCATGATATAAAATGGAAAACTATATCCGACTCTGAATAAAAATTGCCCACTACCTCCTGCTGCTCCTTCTCGTCTCTGTAATGTTATATGAGAATATTTACCTTGTGATTCAATAGACAGTGAAAACTATTTCCTATTTTTCATCAAAATTCCACGTGAAATGTCCAGAATCATTCACTTTTAAATGGCAGGTTTCGTAGCCAACCAAACTTCTTACTTGATTAAGAAGTGGTTCTAAAATATAGTGCTTATTACATGTGTATATACACACAGACACAGACACACACATATGTAATCACCTTTGATGTTTGTAACATGACGAATTCAGTGGAAGAATAAGATATTTCCTGTCCTTCCAATAAGACTTAAAATAGCTATTATCATTAAAAGATTTTATAATGTGACAGTCTTATTTCATAAATTTCACTAGTAAATAATAGTTTATTATATGAGTAACCCAAAATATATTGATCTACTTTACTGAAGCTGGACATTCAGTGTTTTTTACTGTATCTGGATACATGTACATGTGTTTTTTTTATTATTGGTAAAGTCTCCAAAAGGGATATTATTAATATGCCATCTGATAAATACGTACGTATCCTGTCGCGCATGTTTATACATGCATGTGTATATGTGTGTACATAAAGACACGCTCGGATGCGTAGTGTGGATGTGTGTCCATATGTTTTTGCCTGTAATTGTTAGGTTGTAGTATATGAATGCGCATGTCTAATTTTACTAGGCAATGCCTAATTGATTTCTAATGTGGCTGTATCATTTTATATGCCCATCAAATGTAGATAAGTGATCCCATGGGTACTCATCCTTGAAAACACTTGTTATTGTCAGATTTTAAAGTTTTTGCCATGTGGTTAGTGTACATTTTATTTTACATTTTTTTGTATGTTTACCAAGATAGTTGAGCATGTGGTCATGTTTAAGAGTCATTTGTAATTCCCATTCTTGAAATTATGTTTACAACTTTATTCACTTCTCATCTTATTTGTCTTTTTCTCTAATTTGTGGAAAGTTTTTATATATTCTGGATATGAATAAATTGTAGACAAAATGGGTTGCAATTATTTTGCTTTTTTTAAGGATTATGTTTTTATTTTTTGTTCTTTTGATATTTATTAATAAATAGAAATGTTTAAGTGTAAGATTGTTAAATTTATTAATAGCTCCCTTTTTTATTTTATCATAATTAAAACACCCTTTTTATCCTTGTTATAAAAAACTCCTCTTCCATTTTACTCTAGAAGTATCTGTTCTGTCTTTTATTTACAAATTCTTGAAGCTGTTAGTGTAGTCAGTTAATATCTTTTTTAAAATATTTATTTATTTATTTTTGAGAAAGAGAAAGAGAGAGACAGCACAAGTTGGTGAGGGGTAGAGAGAGAGGGAGACAGAATCTGAAGCAGGCTCCAGCTGAGCTGTCAGCACAGAGCCTGATGTGGGGCTCAAACTTATGAGTATGAGATCATGACCTGAGCAGTACTTGGATGCTCAACTAACTGAGCCACCCAGGTGTCCCAGTTAATTTCTAACAGGATGCCTGGGGGCTGGCAAAGAGGAAGTCATGGTTAACAGTGAGGAAGTCAGGGGCTAATCTTGGGTACACTCCAAAACTACACTACAAGAAACCAGATCAAACCAGACAGGCTTAAAATGGCTGACAAAGTAGGCTAAAGCTCACATTACTCCTTCATTATACTAGTTACTGTACTAAAATCTCCTCTCCAAGGACGCCATGACAAGAAAGCTTCGACCAAATAAGGAAAAAGAAAAACATATCCCACATCCCTGGAAGGGACCACCCAGCTTCCAAGAAATCCCCTCCTCAAATAACGAATATTCCACCCCTTGGTTAACAAATGTCAATAAAAGATAGAAACCCAACCCATGCCCCCACCTCCCCCGTGGGGCAAAACTCTCCCTGGAGCTCACCCACTCTCACATCTGAAGAGTGTACTTTTGTTTTAATAAACTTTCCTGCGTTACTGCTCACCCATCGTGTTGTGCCTGTCCCTCAATTCTTTCTTGTGACAGAACCAAGAGCCTCAGGTAACATCAAGCTCTCCCCAGTCCACCTAGCAACAAAACCATTTTAGACATTTGTGGACTGAGAATTTCAATTCATTTAAATTGCATTATAAGAACTGTTATACATGATTTGTCTTCTATCATAATTTTTCTTTTCTATCTTTCTTCTTTTTTCCCTCCCTTTCTTCACTTCTGGCCATTTTTGGGGGATTGACTTTTTTCTTTCCCTTCAATATTTCATTACTTTTTTTTCTTAACTAATATAGACATTATACTTATTATGTCTTCATTATTTTGTGATTGCCTTCAGAATTTTAACATTCATATTTAACTTAAAATGTTTAAGTGTAAATGAGTTCAAGCGTAAATGAGATTTTTACCACTTGTTCCTGGACAATCCAAAGATCTGAAAATTATTTCTCTCCAAAGGCCTTGCTTTCCCCTCCCCCTTCTTAGTAACACACAAAGGCTTATAATCCTGGATTTTAGTTCTTCCTACCTTAGCTCCTTTTTTAAAAAAATGTAATGTTTATCCATTTATTTTTGAGGGGGTCAGGAGAGAGAGAGAGACAGCATGCAAGTGATGGAGGGGCTCACATCTAGTTTACCGTTTGGGGGGAAAAATGGAAAAAAAACAACCCAACATTTTGAAAGAAAAGAATAGCAAGTAAGTATTTCAGAGAAATATTTATGCCATAAGATGCCAATATACATGAAGTATTTGAAAATTTGGGGAACTAAGACAATTTGAAAAGTTTAGTAAAAGGTAGTATGTACGTTTTCCAAAATACCTCTATGACCAAGTGAGTTGGGAATGATAAATGGAAAAGGTGCTGTATTCACCGGGGTATTACTAACAGACAGAGAAATGTCTGTAACCATGATATCTTCAGAAAGGTAGTAAGACTTATGAGAATTAAAATAACTCTCTCTATATTTGAAAGTCTGTCACAACGAAGTAAATTTCATCAGTAAACAGTTTAAAATACCATTTTCTCAGAGTTGATTCGTATTTTGTTTCACTGGACTGTCATAACAATTACTGACTTCTTTACCTGACCATGGCTATTGATATTAAGGCTTAGGAATGGGATTTTTTAAATGCCATTCATACACATTCAGAAGGAAATAGAGTTGAAAGTTAAATGTTTCTCACTGAAAAAAAATTCCTTTAATTTTCTGCCTGCTAAAGTGTTGCCATTTCATGTCATTTTAATATGCAGTTAACCAGAGGATGGAAATGCTATGATTTATTGTGACAGGGTAAATAAAGCAATAAGAGCAAATCTAATTTAAGCATGCATCACTGAGCATGCCTTTTCACTCTCGCCTGATAGCTACCCAAAATGATCCAATGAAAAATCAAAAGCAAGATGCATTAGAAGTGGGAGACTGGCTTTGGAGCACACTGAAAGCCTGTTGTGTATGTAGTTAAGGGCTCTCCAAAGTCACTGACTTCTGGCCGGGAGCTGAGAAAGGCTTATCATGATTTTCTTAAGCCTTTTCACTTCCTGCTCTTTGAACCATTTAGTATAGCCGATCCTTCCATCAGGAACCCCAGATTTGAAATGCATCTCTTCTGTGTACAAGCTGGCAGTTCATAAACAAATTTCTTAGCAAGCCACGCCTTCATTTCTACATCTATAAAATGGAAATACAAATCATATGAAACTAATACAGGTTTGTGAGTGCTACATGAGAATACACGTAGAACACTTGGGCATTGTCTAGTAGTTATAAAAGCTCAGTAAATACTAGTCATTATTAATATTAAGCTTAAGTATAAGTAAAAAAACGTGCCTGAGATAAGGGATGTCACTACATTTAACATCTTGCTTTCAAACAGAAAAATAATAGGAAAATAAGCAGCTTGTCTTCCAGGCTTCCAGTTAACTTGATTCAATGGGTAAATATTTCACATTCCACGTTAAATATATGTAGCTCTGGTGTCTCCCCACATTCAATCTGGTTGAGGTCAATCTTTCTTTTGAAAGCCTCAGAAGGTGTTTCTAGGATCCTTCTTGTTTTCTCCCTTCTCTCATGTGTCTACTACTTTTCATCGTTTCCTTGGTAACATTAATTGCTGTTTCCAAACACCTTGCATAAAGCATTATCATCATAAACAAACAAACAAACAAAGAGGAAGGAAGGAAAGAAGGAAGGAAGGAACCAAGATTCTTTTCTAAGAAGAATTCTACTTTCATTTCTGAGTCAACATACTCCAATTCCACATGCATTTGAAAAATCACGACGTACTTCTTCCCATTACATGTTTGGTACATGCGAAAAATGAATCATAATATACATTTTTTGGAGTACTTTGGTAGTGCAGTCAATTAAGCATCTGACTCTTGCTTTTGGCTCAAGTCATGATTTCACATTTCATAGGTTTGAGTCCTGCACTGGGCTCCCTCCTGATAGTGCAGAACCTGTTTGGGATTCTCTCTCCCTCTCTCTCTGCCCCTCCCCTGCTTGCTCTCTCTCTCTCTCTCTCTCTCCTACCTCTCCATGTCTCTCAAAATAAATAAATACATTAAAAAACACTTGTCAATGTAAGCCAAAGTGGGGTTATTGTGGTAGCTGTTGATGTTCCTATTGAGAGCCTAGAGCATTATTTTGATTTTTCACATTTTGGAAGTGATTGGAAAATGTGATAAGATGGTGTTTTCAAGGCATCCTATGACATTAGTGTTGCTGGATGAATAGAAACACAGGGCAAGAACTGAGTGAGGCAGGCTCACTGTGTGCCAGGCACCAGGCTAAGTGGTTTATAGACATTTGCTTCACACAACAATCATGTGAGAAATATTAGGAACTGCGTTTTTTTACAGAAAAAAAACTGCAGATTGAGAAACTTGCTCAAGGTCACACAGTCAGAACTTGAAGCTGAACTTTGGACTCACACTAACTATTGCTAGTTCTGAGTATGCTTGTAGTTCTGTTGAGTAGCCTGAACAGAAAACCACAGAGGCCTGTATAGCTGTCTAATGAGTTCGCTATCTCGTGAAAATATGTTGCTTTATCACATGCCATGATTTGACTCTACACACATATACATGCAAACTTTGTTCCTACAGATTTTGTTTTCTGCTGCAGTTGTGAGTGATCAAGTGTTTTAGTTGCAAACAGATAACTTCATTTATTTCCATTTTCTGAATAAATACACAAAAAATTCAGATTCACCGAATTTACTATCAGTCTTTCAATATCTTTATTTTAAAATTTTTATAACGTTTATTGTTTTTGAGAGACAGAGAGACAGAGCACTAGGGGTTGAGGGGCAGAGAGAGAGGGAGACATAGAATCTGAAGCAGGTTCCAGGCTCTGAGCTGTCAGCACAGAGCCCGACGCGGGGCTCCAACCCACGAACCCTGAGATCATGACCTGAGCCGAAGTTGGACACTTAACTGACTGAGCCACCCAGGCACCCTTAATACCTTGAGTTTTTAATTTTATGTTTAATTTGGAATATGGGTTGGGCTTCAAAATAAAATTTAAGAACTAGTTCAATTTTTCAGAAAGAGGATGAAAATACAAAGTGGCTGAAGTCATTTGAGTTGTGATACATGTTAATGATCCTTCAGCTTTCTGAAATGAGCAAATCAGCATTCGGTGCTATGCTGCATTCTAAAATGTGTAGGAGGCAGGAGCACCTGGGTGGGTCCATTTGCGGGGATCTGACTGGTGGTTTCTGCTCAGGTCATGATCTCATGGTTGGTGGGTTGGAGCCCCACAGCAGGCTCTGCATTGACAGTGTGGAGCCTCCTTGGGATGCACTCTTTCGCTCCCCTCTCTCTCTGATCCTTCCCCACTTGTGTGCACTCACTCTCCCACTTTCTCAAAATAAATAAACCTAAAAAAATAGAAAAAATAAAATAAAATGTGTAGGAAGCATTTAGGTTATTGAAGAGATGATTTTACCGTTTTACTTATAATATTGATATAGTAGATTGCAATGGAATCTACACCCTGTTGGCCTGGTAGATATCTTTGTTCTCCAGGGCCGGCCTCAGCACAGGAGAGACGGTATATGTCTATTTCCTAAAGGATTTCATGTGTAACTAACCAATGAATGAGTTAATTTCTGGATGTGTGGCTAAGAGCAAATATATGTTGCTGTTTTGCACATTTTTACCACTGTTTGTATTTTTTTATGATAGTGAATACACTTTATTTTAAAGAGGCCCTTTGCTTGCAGAAGTGAGAACCCAGGTCGAACGTCACTGAAGGGGATTATGCACGTTTATTCCCCAGAGTTCCAGGCCCACCAAAGCTGTGATGCTTGGTGGTTCAGTTGGCTCAGTTCACACCTTCCAGGTCCTCATTTGCATTCCATGCTAGGGGTGTAGCATGAAGGGGACCTTTCCTTTTCTAATAGAACCATGAAAGGAAGGGAAATAAAAAGAGCAGTGAGAAGGAAAACACTTCACTATGAGGAGAAATGTCCTCGGTTATAGTTCTTGATCCTTACAAGAAGAATCTAAGCATAATTAAGAAAACATCAAAAAATGTATATTTTAAGATTGTTTTCACCCTGTAGGCCATTTGATGAGGAATATAAGATTTATTGAGAAAAGATTTAAAAAGTTACTCAACAACAGCACAAAGTCATACATAATGAAACATTGTCTGCATTTGGAAATTCCTGGGGGTGTTTTGTTACATTACTTTCACTTTCTTATTTGAGCTCATGTCCTTTGTCCCGTTATTAAAGAATATCAAGGTCAAATATTTTGTCACTGCCTTTGATGAATCACTCTTATACCCCAGAAATTCAACAGAGCCAAACAGATTTCTCTGCATGTGCATATCGATCATTCTATGTGCGTGTGTGTATTCCTTAAACTGTTTGAGAAAACAAAAATGTTAATATGTATTAAGATATTTAACTTGAACTTTTTGCTGTTGGTGCGGACAATTAAATACTTAAATTTATGATGAATGAATGAAAGAAAATTCTGCCTCACTTGATAAAGGAGACATTGGGTTTAGATTCTGGAAGGTTTTATGGTGTTTAAATACATGCCTGAGATTAAATACCCTCTGAACTTATGTAAAATGAAAGACTAAGTAATGTGTTCAAGGCCACATGAGTAGGACATGGCAAAGCTTTGTTTCCAACTGAGGCAGCAGGACTTCAGCGCCCATTCTCTTTACCGTTATATGATGTTTTGGGGGAAGATTAAATGAGATAGTGCATATAAAACAGTCGTATGTATTTAAAAATATAAGTTTTATATTAGTTACATTGGCAATAACACATGACAGGAGAGAAGGAGGTTTTTGAGTGAGGACAGCAAGTACATTGGTCGTCTGAACAGAGATTACAAGCGAATAAGAAGACATTAAAGATAGTAAGTTAATGTGTAGCAACATGGATGGACCTTGAGGGTGTTATGCTGAGCGAAATAAGTCAGGCAGAGAAGGACAAATATCACATGTTTGCACGTATAGGAGGATTAGGAGGAACTTAACTGAGGACCATGGGGGAGAAGAAGAGGGGAAATGGTGGGGGAAAGGGGGAGAGGCAAACCATGAGAGACTCTTGAATGCTGACAAAAACTGAGGACTGGTGGATGGGGGGGGGGGGAAGGAGGGAAGGGCATGGAGGAAGCCACTTGTGGGGATGAGCACTGGGTGTTATATGGAAACCAATTTGACAATAAACTATTTGTAAAAAAAAAAAAAAAAGATAGTAAGTTAAATTAAAGTAGAAAATACTGCAGTGCCAGATAATGGAGGCTCTTAAATGCCAAGTTTGGTATTTTTATCTTAAATGCAACCAAGAGGAATAGTTAACATATCTTGTAAGGATGCAACATGGGCCTTAAGAAAGTTATAGACACAGGGATGCCTGGGTGGCTCGGTCGGCTTAACATCTGACTCTTAATTTCAGCTCAGGTCATGGCCCCAAGGTCATGAGATCAGGCTCAGCATGTGGCCTGCTTGAGAGTCTATATTTTTCTGCCCCTCTTCCCTGTTCATGCTCTCTCTTTCAAATGAATATAAATTAAAAAAAAAAAAGTGTTACAGAAACAGCATATTTGGGAAAGGAAGGCGACAGGTTAATCCATTCATTTGCCGTCATACTAGTTGAGGCAAGAGGTATTTATTTACATGATTAGTGGAAATGGAAATGATAAACAGAGCATGAACAAAAGTGTATACAAATGGAAAAAAGTATAGCAATTAAGACTATATGAGCAGGATTAAAATTCATTGAGTACCTTTTCTATCCCGACTTTGTTAGAATTTTTGCAGTAAGTCTCCCCAGAAGTTTATGATATATTTATGGAATCCCCCCATTTTAGAGCTGAGGAAACAGTCTCAAAACAAAGGTAAACAAATTGGTCTAAGATCATGTGACAAATACAAGGCAGAAATAGGAGTGAAATGTAGACCTTTGGCTCCAAACTTGAGGTCTTTCTATTACCCCAAGGACCCCGTGCCACATAATACTGAGGAAGAGAAATGTAAAATGACTGAGAAATTCCAAACTTGTTTGACAGGGAGGATGGTGGAAATTCTAACCAAAGAGGGAGATGTAAGAAGAGGAGTGTATTTTGATGAGACAGTGATAAATCTTCACCTGAAATTTTGAGGTTTTTAAAATTTATTTTAATGTTTATTTATTTTTGAGGAAGAGAGAGAAAGAGAATATGAGCTGGGGAGGGCAGAAAGAGATGGAGACACAGAATCCAAAACAGGATCCAAGCTCTAAGCTGTCAGCATAGAGCCTGACACAGGGCTCAAAACCACGAATCATGACCTGAGCCGAAGTCAGACACCCAACCGAGTGAGCCACCCAGGCACCCCTGAAATTTTGAGTTTTAATACAGAGATGAGTGCAGGAGTTAGACCATTCTGGTGCATTTAGCCTGTAACTGTAGCCATGCCATATATACCACTAATAATTATTATGTCTAATTCCAAAACATTAAGGAGATTTCACCTATCACTATTTACAGTGGACCCTTGACAAAAGAATGTTTTTTCTTGTGCTTCAACTTGATTAAATAATGAAAGTCTTCCCTCCCCCAAAATAGTGCTGTCCACTTTAAAGAACATGACAAACAATGAATGCTTGTATCACCATCTCCAAGCATCTCTGAGGGTATGTATACTAATCCTACTAGTTTTCATCAAATCCGGTTACAAGTTGCTGTGACCATCAGGTGCTCTAGATCATTTTTGAGAAGCAGAATCATATAGGAAAATAATTATGTAGAAAATAGAAAGTTCTCGCAGTTTTGTCAGTCTTTTGCGTGTAGCCATAGGCCATGGCATTTTTGCGTACCCCCTGTGCTAGTCACAAGTCATGGCTTCAAGTTCACAGTCATTAAATGGGTCATTTTTCATTTTTTCCCTAAGGTTCTAGGCTCAGTGAGATCATTTGCTTGGTAGTTAGCAATTCCAGACACACATTTAACACTTTGGAGAAAATATTACATACCAGAGAGATTATTATGATGACTCTGAAGAGCGTAATTTTCAATATTTGGAGTGCGCTTGGAAGCCACGGTCCCCACTACTCAAGAGTCAAAATCAAGTAAGCCAAAGAAAGACCCTGCCAAAGGAGACAGCTTTGCCGTGGGGTCACAGTGCCTTGCTCATTGATTTCAGGTAACTGAGCCCTAACTTCCTCACAAGTGTTCATTCTGGCACAGCAGGTGGTGTTGCCACAGCACAGAAACCTTCTTGATCCACTAAAAGATAATCACGGGCTGTCTTATTATCAAGAGCTTTGGCCAGAGAATCTAAGGATCATTGCTGGGAAGCTGTTGCCTTAGAAATGGATTCTGAAGTTTTAGGAATTAACAAGTTCCTGATCAGAGTCTCCTATCCATTTATCCCTAGCTAGAGATGTAAGGACCTGCCGATAGGAGTGAATCCTGAATTGGGAATGCCTGCTGATACTGTTGGGCCCTTTCTAACTCGATGATGTAAATTAAGGGGAGTCGACCGATGAGTTGACTAAAAGGACAGAATTCTTACAGAGAAAACTGCAGGCCCAAAATGGTATCACTTAGGCCAAACCTCAAGTTCTTATATATTTTATAATTTTGATATCTTGGGGTGTGGGTGAACAAGCACATATATACACTGTCTAAAAGTTACTTAAAAATTTGGTAACTACTATCCACCAGATTTGAAACTAGTTATGTCAGTTATTAACAGAATAAAATGTGTAAAACTGGACAAAAGTTATACAGGAAACCAATTCATTGAAATAATTCTGTAACTCAAAGATCTAGGTAGATCCTATCCAATTTTACCATGTGTCATAAGTAATTTTATTTCTTTCCGAGTTTCACTGTTCTTTTCCATGTGATGTGAAAAGCACACTAATAATGCTGTGTTCTGAAAGTTGTCACACAAATCAGAGGAGACTATATAAGCAAATGTGCTAGTAATATACATATGTAAGACATTTTCCTTGTTGTCAATATCATGTTTTCATTTGTAACTTGACTTTCTCTACAAAAGTTTGAAGTAGCTCAGGAAAACATACTAATAAAGCATAGAAATGTAAATAATAGACATTCAAAACAAAGAATAAAAGTTAGAAGGTTAAGGGCAAGATTATTGAATTATTACTATTTATAGAAGCATAAAAAGAAATAAATAGGGGATAATTTGAGTTCTTCAGTTTATTAAAAGGAGTTTACTTGCTACAGCTCTGAATTGTGCAATCTGTAACAAACAAAGGTCGGTTGATGCATCGAGGGGCAGCTTCAATAATAAAAGAAAAACAAATTTTCCCTTATGCTGATGGAGGGCAGTTTGCTATCTAGGTCTTATTTTATTATTTCATTTTTCTACTAGATGGAAAAATCAAGATGTTCTAATTTCTAATAGCATGGGATTTAGGATCATGAAAATAACAACAACAAAACCCACAAACATTTCAGTGGTTATTTCACATACTACTTTATTAATACATGATGTCAGCTGCATGCCCATTTCCAGAAATGTAGCAATTGCAAGGAATGTAAACGAGGATTTAAAAAAAAAAAAACCGTAACAGATGTTTGCAAGATTTCTCCCCCTACTTAGAACATAATAAACATATGGAATGGCCTATCAGGCACAATTGCTGAAGCAAAACACAAGGATCATTCAAGAAACAATTAGATTCTGTTCTAAAGAAATGGAATACTTAAAAAGGATGAGTCCTGATGGGCCTATAGTCCTGATGAGCAAATAGCTCCAACTAAACCCTTTATGATTCTATCTCCATTTGAATGTAAATATCAGCACAATGTACTCAGATCAAGATTTGGGAGCACTGTGGAGATTTCTCTCCCCTACAAGAGAAGAAAGTCTGTTGATAAGATTCCATGTCTATGTTGTAAAACCCCCACATGTGGTAACTTTGTTTGCATTCTCTTTGTTATTAAAAGAGAGGAAGATATTTCTCATCATGTTAATGTCTTCATTTTTAGATAATGTTTAGTGGAGCTAAGAAGATGATTCCTTTTAAGAGTAAAATCAATTTTGGGCATATTTTAAGGCACATATACTGAGCTGCATTAGGAAGTAAATTTGGGACATAAATCAGGGAGTAAATAAAAATTATGAATTTACAAAACAGGTTACAACATAACAGCATATGCGAAGATGAAGAGAAGAAACCTTTGAAAGTCAATGCCACAATGCTTTCCCTCGAACAGTTAATTCTAGTGTAATATGATTGAACATGAACATGTAATTTTATTTGTTGTTTTCTAAAATAATAGTCTATCTGAAAAAAAAAACTCTCTCTATAGCTGGGGTTCAGGGGTTCAAGAACACTGGCGTCTGGTGTTCCCAAACAGACCAGGTTTGGCCACTCACTGCTGACAAAATCCAAAAGGAGAGAAACAAACGGTAGTGAAATAAGAAAGGAATTTATTTCAGTGAGACCAACACTGGGAAGATAGTGAACTAGCATCTCAAACACTGTCTTCAAAGTGCTGAAAATACTTCCTGGTTTATATAAAATAACTGTGGGGCAAAGGTGGGGGGTACATACAAGTAGGTAGTTACAGTTAAATGGATCACTGTCTTGGAATCCATCACAGCTGTGGCTTGCTGGCTCTAGGAGGTCCTGATTGCTTGAAGGGGTAGTTTTGGTCCCCATCAAGGGATCCTTTGCCCTCAGAGTCTTCCACCTAAGCCGAGAGACTAGCTGGGAAGAAGAACTCATTCAGAAGGTTTGGGGACAAAATGCAGGCAGTCAAAATCCTCTTTCACATCCTTATGGGAAAGGCCATCTCTTGTAGGCAGTTTTTGCCCTACTGTGTGCCTGCTTCAAAATGGGCCTTGGGCCTGAAATGCTTCCATACTAAGGGATAAAAAGCCTTCACTCTGTGTTGGACTTATAGCCTTACATATAATATCCTCCTCTGTTCCAGATCCAGTGTGTGCCCGTATGCTTGTCCTAAGTGTGTGCATCAAATGGCAATCCCACTAGTCTATCTCTTCCTTGAAGGGTGGGAACAAGGTCCATCATTCACATCACAAGAAGGCTGCAAGATGCCCACAAATAAATTGATCTTGCTCTGTCTCTTCTCTATGTGAGTAAAGCATCGTTCCTTCCAATGCCTATGTAAGTCACGTCTTTCTTGACCACCTTGAAACATGCAGCGGGTTGACATCTTAGACAATTGCTCTCGGTGGTAAACATGGCTGTGCTCTCTGCTACCCTCCATGAGGTGGGCCTCCTCCGCTGGAGATGGGAATGGGTGTTACTCGCTTGACAGTTCAACAAATCTTAACATTCCACAGACTTCTCTTTCTTTATCCTAATGTGCTCTTTGTAGCAACTTCTAACTTTACACCATCCTAAAGAATAGAAGTTGCTCAATCTATTGTCCATCCTGACCAGGCGTGGAGACTTGGTTGAATTATTTTTGTACTGTGTGTATTATGAAAATGAATAGCTTTGTGTTTCCCCAAAAATTAAAATAATATTTGAGTGTAAGTTTTAGATTACATATGGCGCTTCTAAGATTTATATACTCTATCCAGGAGCTGCAAGTTTTCCTTCTTTTTTCCTTTTGAGGATTAATGTCTCTCACTCTTAACATCAATATGTTGATGTATTGTTGTAGACAACTATGATAGTGACATCTGAGAAAATAATTCAGTAATCCGGTAAAAAATATTAACTGTTCAGTAAATTATGAAGATAAATCAAAGTCATTTTAATAAAGATCGTTTTTACATATCATTTACATGCTAAGAGGTGAGACTCAAAATAGCATCAATTTGTAATATATTCTGAATTTTTTTGTTTCGTTGCTTGGAGAAGTTGGACCAACCATGAAAATCGAGACACTGGAAAAGCATGAATTGTATTTTCCAAGTAAACTTAAATTGACCAACTAAGTACTTAAGTGAACTATTTAGGAATAGAGGGAAGAAATTTTAGTTTTAGCTTAGTCAATAAAAATTATTAGTGAATGTGTTTGTCTCCGCACTAAAAGTTAACCTCTTAAGGGAAGGGGCTTGGACCTGGTCCATTCTGTGTCTCTGGGACATAGCAGGTTACCACAGAATGCTTGTGGATTGGAAATTAATTGTTAATGCAAATTTGTTTAACTTTATTGATGAGTCTTGCTGAAGCATGCACCTTTATCTTATTAAGCTTTCGCAAATTAGATGCTAAGTCTAGAATGGCAAATTTTAAGGTTGTCCTTGAACATTTGTTTCTCACAATTTAAATCCACTTTGCCTTAATGAAATATAGTCTTGTAAGGCCTCCTTGCTTCAACCTGCCCAAACTCAGTTACTTGATGCCCTTTAACTACTAATTGTTCACATTATTTACATTTATCTGTGTGAAGTTTTGGCATATGGTCAACAATTAAAACAATTAAAACACACACACACACACACGCAAAGCATGGAGTATATTTTTCTAATATTCAACCTCTAAGGCCTCATAGGAGATATACCCATAGGATATTGATTTGGTATAATACTAAATATCCTGCCTGATCTCAAACATAACTTTATCTTATAGATGTAAATTATATGCAATTTGATTAATTGCTTACTTAAGTTGATTTAAAAAAAACATATATTGTCACCTAATAGTTATACTTGGGTCACCTGTTTGCAAATGGACAATTAGGTTAAAAATATCTTTTTTTCTCAGGACACCTGGCAGAATCAGCGAATGGAGCATACAACTCTCGATTGTAAGTTTCAGCCCTATTCTGGGTGTCTTTTTTCTCCCTTAATAAGCTTGGAGTTTATTTTTGTAATAGGTACAATGTGTTTCTTAAGTCATAATATTACAAAACAAGTTTTTGTTCATGTAATTAATACTCTAGTGATAAATTTACCAAGTACTCTTGATACTCATCATTCACTGAATTAAAGACTATTTTACACTAGATTTCTTAATATGCTGAAATGGGGTTTTGAGCTCCAAACCTGAGATATTGCCATGAAAATAATCCAGAGTAAACTAAGTTCACATGAGTACACTGTGGTTCTCATGAACAACTTGCCAGCACAGGGTCAATATAATGTTACTGACCAAGATGGCTTTAACTTTCCTCTTGAACTTGACTACACTTTAGACAGGCTTCTTTCTGGTTCCTGGTCCCTGACGTCCTTTTCCTTAAAGCATTTACTGCAGAAAACTTGCCGTTGAAAATTCGTTCTCTACCTCTTCAAAATATGAATCCTTTTTAAAAGGTCCTGCCCATTATACATCTCAGGAATGTCTTTCTCCATGTGCAGAGATCCATCCCTTAAAAATGTAATCATCAGAGAAGACATCTCTACTTCCCAATTTTCCTGGGACGGTAGGAGTCTAACTTTAGCAGATATTTTGATCCAAGTTATGCAACTGCTTCCTTTTGTAAAGATGTGAGAAAGTTTACTTTTCCTTTGGGTAGAGAAAATTAGCAAACACAGATATCCTAAGATTACCCAACCTCGTCTTCAAAAGCTCCCCAGTCCTTTGTTTCATTGGAGTTGATCCCAGACAGAGTTCTGACCTCTTTCTCCTATTCAAATACTCTTGAAAACATCTTCTTTACATGTTTAACTATATCCAGTAAAATTTTGCTTTGAAATTACAGATTAAAGCAAACACATAATTCAACAGAAGAATGTTTACTCTTGTATTTTAGCTTCACTAAACTATGGTTCCCTTTCGAAAGACTTAAAGGTTTTTTGGTTTAATCAAGTGAAACTTAAGTTATAATTTTAAGTTAATGTATGTATAAACATAAAATTGTCAGAAAGTCTTTATGTTTGTAGGCTTATTCAATTTAAAACCAAACCCATGTGTACATTAAGTATAAGCAAACTAAAAATATAAAACAAATCCAATTTAAAGTTCACAATATTAATGTGATATGACAGATTTTTTTTTTCCTAGAATTTAACTGCTATTTAAAATGATTTTGTTAGTGATAACCAAGGGAAGACAATGATTCTTCTAAATCTGGGCACCTATGCTACCTATATGCCAACATTTTGCCAATGTTTTTCCTCATCAATACTTTTATGTAATGTGCTGTGAGATCATTTGGCTTTCAGTTGATCCAAAAATATGACAAGCTGTGTGATAATGAGCACAATTTCACTGATACGATCTTAACCCCAGCTGAAAATTTTATCACTGAAATCATATGGCAGTTCTCAGAAATAGAAGAGTAAAACAAATGATAAGAGTTTCATTTATGTAGTAGGAAAATCCTTACTCTTTCCATTGTGGATGCTTCATGGCTGCCCTGTTAGGAAATGTCACTTAGGGGCACCTGGGTAGCTCAGTTTGTTAAGGTCCAGCTCTTGGTTTTGGCTCAGGTCACGATCTCATGGTTCCTGAGTTTGAGCCCCATAACGGGCTCTGCACTGATGGTTCAGAACCTGATTAGGATTCTCTCTCTCTCTCTCTCTCTCTCTCTCTCTCTCAAAATAAATAAGTAAACTTAAAAAAAAGAAAGAAAACACCACATTACCCTCACTTCCCCTTCCATTCATCCTTGGAGAAGACTTATTTATTGGACTGATCACTTGTTGGCTTATTTGGTTATTTATTATTTAATACATATCTATTTACTTATTTACAGTAATCATTGAAAGAAATGCTTCATCTTTCCCTTAGGTTCCTAGCATAATTGCAATTACGAATTTATGTTTGGGGAGCCAATGGCACAGATAGCTTCAGTTACAGACTCAGTGTTCTTGTTTCCCACACACAGACATATATTTTCTGTGTCAGTAAACACCCTGGAATGGGAAAAAGAAAAGCTAATCTCTCAAAAGAAAAAAATCATTTCATTTCTCAAGTACAGTATGAAACCTTACAAATAAGTGTCTCTGTGTACTTTAGCTCAAGAAAAAGAAGCTAAGTATTTAAAAGCTCTGAAGTTTCTTGCATTGATGTGTTTTTGGGTATCTAATATCTACCTAAAGTGTATGTGCTTCCTCAAGGCTTGTTATCTAATGCAAATATTATCTTAAAGTTTAACAAATAAACAAGAAAGAGCAAAAATTGTAAATGTGCATCTAAAATATTTTTTACAAACTGAGCACATTAATGTACCTAGCATCCAGATCAAAACCCAAATACCAAGGCCCCACGACCATCTCCACTACTGCACTAAAGATGTCTCCTACCAACTAACCCTCCAAGGGTAAAGACTATCCACTTCTGACAGCATAAGTCGGTTTTGTCTGTTTTTATACTTGATGTAAATGAATCACACAGTATGCACGTGTGTGTGTGTGTGTGTGTGTGTGTGTATGTTTAACCTGTTCCTGTGAAATTCATTTATTTTCTTGATGCTATCACAGTTTGAATAATCTCATGGTTGTCTATGGTCTGATTATTTTGTTTGTTTATTGCCTTATCAAACTAGGACATCTAAGTAATGTTTTATTTTCTTGTCAGTAATTTGTGATTTCTTTCTTCTTTTAGTGATTTGATTAGTGTTGCTAGGGATTTATTATTTTTATTAACGTTTTGAAGTCACAGATTTTGGCTTATGTTGATATTCTTTATTGTGTGCATGCTTTCTCTTTCACTAGTATATATTCCTATTTTAATTTATTACTCCTTTCTAATTTCTGAGAATTTTATGTACTTTTCAAACAACCCAGCTTCTTGAAATAAAAGACTTGATCATAAATCATGATAAAAGTCTCAAAATTCATCAGGTATTTTCAAATGTTTCCTATATACAGATCTGTGTGTATGGGTGTTTTAGTCATTACATTTCTTTCTAAGTACCTATTTAGATTTTCACATGCTTCGATATGTCATATCTAATTTCTGTGGTTATTTCTTCTTTTACAGGTGGGTTATTCAGTAGTATATGATGTGCTTTCCAACTAGTTAGAGATTTCCCAGTTATCTTTTGTACAGATACAGGAGAAATAGTATGACTTATATCAGTGCTTTAAGATTTGTTGAGACTTGCTCTACAGCTTATTAAGTGGTCAGTTTTTAAAAATTTTATGGATGCACTTAAACACAAAATATATTCTGTGTTTGTTGGGTGCAATGTTCTATATATTCCAATTAGTTCATATGTGTTAATTGCATCATTTATAGCATCTGTGTCCTTACTCTTTGTGCATGTGTAAGTTTGCTATTTCTCTTAGCTATTTTTAGAGGAGTGTTAAGATCCAACTGTGTTTGTGGAGTTATCTTTCATTTAGTTCTCAAACTTTGCTTTATATGTATTTAAATCTAAGTTATTGGAAACTTAGAGTAACAGTTCTTCTCTTAACATCTAAATTGGCTGATAACAAAAAAGCCATAACAGCTTTCTTTTGGTTAGTGTGTTCATGATAGAACTTCTTTCTTGAGTTTTAATTTTAACTTTTTTATGTCTTTTGTAAGCATATGTAGATTTTGTTTTTGTCCTTGTTTAATTCACTTTGACAATGTCAGTCTAATTGTTTTTAGCCTATTTATATTTAATATAATTCCTGATGCATTCAGGTTTATATTACTCTTATTCATTTTTCTCTGACCACCTATTTCATGTTTAATTTTCTCCTTGGTTCCTTTTGAATTTTTTTAAATGTTTATTTATTTTTGAGAGAGACAGAGACAGAGGCAGAGGCAGAGAATGAGTTGTGGAGGGCCAGAGAAAGATGGAGACACAGAAACCAAAGCAGGCTCCAGGCTCTGAGCTGCCAGAATAGACCCTATTAGGGACTCAAACCCACAAACTATGAGATCATGACCTGAGCTGAAGTCTGACACTTAACAGACTGAGTTACCCAGGTGCACCCCTCTTTTGTTCCTTTTGTATTAGATATCTTATGGTCTAGGTTTTCATTCTATTATTATTTACATATTTTACTAGCTCTTAGTGTTTATTCTTATTAAAATATAAATGCTTCATGAATAAGAATGTCACTTTTGTCATTTCAGTAATAAAGAACAATAGAACATTTATCTCTATATTTCCTCCCTTCCTTCAATTTGTGCTGTTTTAGGGAATTTTGCTCTACATTTATTTGAGTATATACAGGAGATTATTGTTCTATACTGAGAATTAATTTTCTTGAGATGCAATTCTGCTGGCAAGAAATTTTCTTTCACTTTCTCTGTAAGCTTTACTTTGCCTGTATTTTTGAAGGATATTTTTGTTGAGGATGTAATTTTAGGTTAGAGATTATTTTCTTTAGTACTTTCAACAGGATATTTTATAGTCTTCCAGGTTTAGTCTTTATTGTCATTTTTTAATGCTATTGTCGCCCACTGGAACATAATTTGTGCCCAATTTCTGGGTGATTTTAACTCTTTCTCTTTGTTTTTAAGCAGTTTAGTTAATATATTCCCAAATGGGGCTTACTCTGGGCTTAATGAAATTATTGATCTTTTAAGTTCATATTTGTTCTCATATTTGCATTACAAACCATTCTAAAAAGTAGTGGCTTAAAATACTGACAATTTTATGAGCCCGTATTTCTGTGGGTTGATTGGTTATAGCAGGGATTTCTTTTGTGAGTCTTGTTAAGGGTTTCTTATGTCACTACATTCAGATGGTGGGGGAGTCTGGAGTTTTGGATGCTAGAATGCTCTGGTCCATCTGGGATACCCAAAATGGTTTCTCCACTCACATATAAGGTGACGTGTGGCTTCTCTATGAAATCATCCTTTGTCTATAGCGTCTTCTCCTCCGGGAGTTCTCTCCAGCAGAATGGCTGGGATTCATATTTGGTGGTCCAGGACCCTAAGGGCTCAAAGGCAGAAGCTGACAGCCTATTTTAAGTCTCAGACCTGATGCTGAGACCATGTCCCTTCTGTCACAATTTTGTTGCATTAAGCTGCAGTTCTGGCCCATATTCAGTAAAGGAGGGCAGTACACACTGCATGGATATAAGAGCATGTGGCTACTTTAGGGACCCATTCTGAAGATGAATTACTACAATGTGTTTCTTCCGTGTTTGGAATTTTTCTGTCATGTAATTCATGTAATTGAAGTACTATTTCTTCCCCTTTCTGTTGACAATTTCTGCCTGGAACGGCAATGGCAGGGATGCTATACTTTTCCTCTGTATTCAGTATTTCTTACACCCTTTTCTGTACTTTCTATCCCATTTTTCATTTTTTTCTTCATTGTGTGTATCTTTTATTGTCATGTGTTCCAGAGCATCAGTCCTGTGTTCTGCTGTGTTGAATCTGTTGTTAAATCTATTGAGTTCTTTTGTTTATGTTTATTTATTTTTGAGAAAGAGAGAGAGAGTGAGGGAGCAGGGCAGGGGCAGAGGGAGAAAGAGACACAGAATCTGAAGCAGGCTCCAGGCTCTGAGCTGTCAGCACAGAGCCCGATGTGGGGCTTGAACTCATGAACTATGAGTTCATGACCTGAGCCAAAGTGGAACACTTAACCAACCCAATGAGCCACCCAGGTGTCCACTAGAGTTCTTAATTTTTTTTTAATGTTTTATTTATTTCTAGGAGAGAGAGAGAGAGGCAGCGTGAGCAGGGGAGGGTCAGAGAGAGAGGGAGTCACAGACTCTGAAACAGGCTCCAGGCTCTGAGCTGGCAGTCAGCACAGAGCCCGACGCGGGGCTCGAACCCACGAACCGTGAGATCATGACCTAAGCGAAAGTCAGACGCTTAACTGACTAAGCCACCCAGGCGCCCCTAGAGTTCTTAATTTTTAAACTTTTCTTTTTGGTTCTAGATTTTTGTTACAATTCTTTTATATATTTCAAGTCTCTGAAATAATTCTCCATCTCTTTACCTTCTCCATATTTTCCTTCATTTTCTTTGAACATCATGAGGTTATTGTTGTTTTTTAACATGTCCTGTTCTGCTAAGTATCTGTACCATCTCCGAGTCTGTTTCAGTCATTGCTTCTGCTCCCTTTGATTTGGATTTTCAGGACTGCCGGCTTGCAGTTTGGGTAACGTTTATTTCTATCTGGGGCTTATCCTCTCCCCCTTCCCCCCCACCGGCCCCCGCCAGTCTCTTTGGTGCTTTCAGATGAGCTCCTGGTGTTGTCTCTATGACCCTCTCCTGACATTCAATGAAGTTAGGCACTGTCTCCTCAGCGAGGTTGGAGTTGCCCTCCTTTGCTTTGCAGAGGCTCTTTTCAGTGTTTTTAGCCTCCTCATCCTCTAGGAAGCCTGGGGCGGGGTCGGGGGGGGGGGGAACCAACCATGTATGTAGGAGCCACCAGCCTCCATTTTCTCTCCCCAGTCCCCTGAGACCTCCCATAGCTCTGCTCATGGTTCTGTCCCAGCAGCAGGCCTCTTCCGGGGCAACACATCTTCCAGGGTGGTACCTCTTCCGGGGCAGCAGCCTCCTCCATAAAGGCAGAATCAGCAAATCCCCTCAGGGAAGACACTGCTGCAAAAGTCAGCTCTGCTTTTAGAGGCTTTCGTCTCTCTGCCATACTGCTGTACCTGATTGTTCTGTTCCCAGCAATTCTCCGAGGCCTGAGGCATGGTGTTTAGATTTCATCCCAATTTTTTTCAGTTTTTAGTGGAAGTATTGGTCTGCCCTTTTTAACTCTTGTTTACCACAACATTTATGTGTCACACACTCTTTGCTGTCGTTTCCTCAAGGGGCTTTGTAATTCCTCCTACTCTTTGACATACTTCTTAAGGAGAGAAAGAGGGTTTGGTAGATCAAGTCTCCCATTAGACTGCATGCTTTTTGATTAGAGAAACACTGTATTATTCATTTCTGTGCTCCTGGGATCTAGCAGCTGGCATCTAAGAATGCATAAGAATATTTGTTTTTTGAAGATATTGTCAGGCCAGGGGCATCTGAGCGGCTCAGTCAGTTGAGCATCTGAATCTTGATTTTGCCTCAGGTCATGATCCCAGGGTTGTGGGATAGAGCCTCGGGTTGGGCTCCACACTGAGTGTGGAACCTGCTTAAGATTCTCTCTCTCTCTCTCTCTCTCTCTCTCTCTCTCTCTCTCACTCTCTCCCCCATCTTGTCCATTTCCCCTACTCATGCTCTGTGTCTCTCTAAAATAAAAGTTAAAAATATTAAAAATATATTGCTAGGTAAAGATGATTCTTGTTAACATATTTGTGGCTATAAGCTAAATATTTTAGGAGGCCAAAGTTCCCATAAATGCGTGTGGAATCCCTATGTTAAGCATCTTGGGATACCCCAGAGCAATCAGATAAGTAACAGAACTATCAACACATGATAACTTTTAATCACTTTTAAACGTATTATTTTTAAATGTTTATTTATTTATTTATTTGGAGAAAGAGAGAGAGAGCTGGCATGCAAGGGAGGGAGGGGCAGAGAGAGAGGGATAATCCCAGGCAGGGTCTACAGTGTCAGCACAGAACCCACATGAGGCTCCATCTCACCAACCATGTGAGATTATGACCCAAACTGAAATCAAGATTTGGTCACTCAACTCACTGTGTCACCCAGGTGCCCCAAGTCAAAAGCCACTTTTAATTATAACTTCCTAAAAACAGAAGAAGCAACCTTTTTTTCCCTGTGGGTTCCACAATATCTCCAGTGCTGTCACTTAACCTCTCGTCACTGATAATTTTACCAAAAATATGGTACCCTGAATGGTAGGTTGAGGGGGAATCCTGAAGAAGCAAAGTTCACTATGAATTCAAATTTTATTCCGGCACTTAGGTGGCTCATTTGGTTAACCATCCGACTTTGGATCAGGTCATGATCTGGTTGTGAGTTCAAGCCCCGTTAGGGCTTTGTGTTATCAGCTCATAGCCCAGAGCCTTCTTAGTATTCTGTCTCTCTCTCTCTCTCTCTCTCTGCCCCTCCCTCACTCACGCTCTGTCTCTCTGTGTCTCTCAAAAATGAATAAATGTTAAAAATTTTATGAAAATCTATTTATTTCTTTGGTTCATTTAATATATAGTTTAATGATTTACCAATGAGATAAACAATATCATGTTTTCTTTTAATAAAATGGCGGTGTTGAAGACGTGTCATCAGTATATTTTACTATTTTTCCATACCACAGTATAGAACCTTTACAAAGGAAAAGAAACATAGTATTTATAGAAATTCAAGTAAAACCACATAAAAATGACAAAGTTGAAAAATTGGACACATTCTCAATCTTGACCCTTGTTGAAAAGTTACAGTTTTCAAATAATTTTTAAAGTAATGATATATGATAAAAAGGGTCCCACATAATATTGAGTATAGTGTCAGAATGAACTTTTCTTGGGCTTTTGAAAAAGAAATACCATGGGGGTGCCTGGCTGGCTTATTTGGTTAAGTGTCCAACTCTTTATATGAGCTCAGGTCATGATTTGACTGTTGTGGGTTCAAGACCCACATCGGGCTCCATGCTTAGCACAGAGCCTGCTTGGGATTCTCTCCTGTCCTCTCTCTCTGTCCTTCCCCCACTTGCATGCTCATGCGCTCGCTCTCTCTCTCTCTCTCAAAATAAATAAACAATAAAAACAGAGAAATATCATGTATTTTCAGATGTTGAAATAAATGTGTATATTTATATTTTAAAACAATGAGATAAATAAAATTAAGCAAATATCGAAGAGTTCTATTTTTGGGATTATGATAAAGTTTTCCATCTGGCTGAAGTAAAACATGAATTTTGCTACTCATGAAAGATAGGGTTTGACTAGCTATGGTCATAGTTTTGAGGCCTCTCTATGTGGATACTTTAGTTATGAGTGTAATATTACACCCACGATAATGTATATTGTGGTCTTGTGGATTATCATTTTCATTATAAGCAACCCTTTAAAATATTGATTTAACTTCTATTATGGTGAGTTTTTATCTAGACTCTTTGCTGGCTATCTTGTTTTGCATAGCACTACTGGCTAATATTAGATGCATATTTCATATAGCATCACACCCTTTTAGTGTTAAAATACTGTAAAAAATCTCATAGCTTTTTTGTCTTTGTTTACTTTCTTCTTGAATAATATCATATTGAATAATATGTAAACCCTTATAGAATTTATTTTACAGATCTTGATTCATCTGTTTATACATGTGACAATACATTCAAAGAAAACAGTGTGACAGATAATCTACTTTAATGAAAATAACAAAAGAAAACAAAACAATGACCGCTTGTGACAAATATGACAGCTGTAACTTTCAAAGGAAAATGAAAGTAGGGGATTTGTCCTTGAAAACCAGTATTATGACCTTTGATTTTATAACCATTTACTTCATGTTTAATGAGAATATGGCATATTTTCTCTCAGGTTAGGGGAAAATAATAGCTTTAGACATTATCTTTGACCCTCAAACTATAGAGGGGATATGAATAATGATGAAGCAAGGAGTAGAGAGCATTTTAAAATAGACTACTATGTCTCAAATAGGGGCATTCAACTATTAGTGCTAAGAATAACTTCTATAACTTTGAAATAGCTAGCGTAGGTCATTTTCAAAAATGGGCTATTTCATACTCTTAGAAGGTTTTCTTCTTAATTTTAATATAAAATCTCTGGGCTAAAAGGGACTTCATAACATGTTAATTGAGGCACAGTTTTTGCAGAAAAGAAGCTGAGGCTTGGAGCTAGTAAGTGATTGGCCCAGTCATTTGCATAGAGAGCACCATGTGACAGTCTTATCTGTCCCACTATGTCACTTCCTTTCCACTTCATGAGTTCTCTGCACATCTCTTTCTAAAAGAAGCTGATTGGGTAGAATATTAGGTGGAGATCCACTCATTTGTCTATACAGTGGCACAAAAAGAACTTCTTTCAATGAAAAGGTGGTAGTCCTCAAGTCATTTTGAAAGTCACTCAATCAATATGAAATCATGTTCTCTACAGGTTCAGTGAGACCTGCCCCAACAAGTGACAGCCATGGACCTATCCCCCAAAACAAATGTTTAGCATTGGAAGAACCCTCTGCTTTTGGTGAACAATCCCTCAGGAGACTCAGGGTAAACTAAAGATCGTATTTGTGGTTCCTGGTTATTACTTCCGAGACTCAGTTTAAAAAAAAAAAAATATTAAGGAAGCTTATGTTAGTAATTAATAGTTTAAAGCAGTAATTAACATAAATGATTAGCAACTATTGTGAGCAAAACATCTTTTTCAGACATAATGCAATTGTGAATACACATGAAATTTTCCCTTTCTTAAAAGAAATAAAGTGTAAAAAGACCACCTTAAAAGATATATCACAAACAAGGCCTTCTTTTTAATAGTTATGAATACATCTAAAATATGTAGATTTAATTAATTGTTCAATGAGTTACATCTTAGATATTTCATTAGCAACATTACTTCAATTTGTATATCAGAATTTTATAAAATTAGGCTAAACATTTCTACATATGTACCTACATTCATACACATATGTTTTTATTATAAAGAAAAGGTCACCTGCATTATAATTCCATTGGCAACACTGTCGGATAGATCAGTTATTATTTGTATTCAGCACATAAGGACATAAAACATGTAATGTAAATTACTCTTCTAAAAATTTCACAAGTGAATTTTAAAACAGAGGTGCTCTTGCTGCATTCTCTTTTTAATTCTTAGCTCCTTCTATGGTTGAAAATTCTAGGAATAATGAGTATTCTACTGACTTTCAGTAAGGATTCCAACTTGAAATGTAATTGCATTATGTTATACATGCTCTTTCCATTTCTATAACACATCAAAATAGATGCAGCGCCATCATTCTTTCTAGAAGTATGTGTGAAACAATGAGAATCAAAATCCATTTATTGACATATGGCCTAGATAATTAAATTTAAAAAGACAACAAATTTCTTCCTATTGCCACTCTCTAGACTTAATATTCCAATTTTCTATCTTATTCTGAATTATCTTTATTCCTTTAAGTTGTCTTCACTTGTAGAATAAGGAAAGGTAAATCTAAACGAAAATACACAACTTGAGCAATAACAGGCACATGTCTGAGAACAAACTACCTAGAGAGCCTTAGATGTCAGGATTGTGGAAGTGGCATTACTATTTATTATCCAGCTCAAGAAATCTGTACATCAGAAGAGGTAGATGGATACTTTAAAGGTCTTAATATAAGACTGATTTGCATTTTGTGGGTCAGGATTTTAGGGGCTTGTGTTTGGTCACTGGTGTCCATGCAGTGATTTCCCTTGTTGGTCAGTTTGGCCCTTGGATGAGCAGAATCAGCATTACCTGGGATCTTGTTAGTAGAGAATCCAGGTTTCCAGCCCAGACCTACCGAATCAGAATATGCATATTAGCAAGTTCCCCAGGTGATGTGTGCACACATTCAGGGTAAGAAGCCCTGAGCCAGACCCCATCAACCTTCTCTCCCTGCTTGCTGACTTACGATCTATGTGTAGCTCCTCCAGGGCAGGGACACCTGAGCATGTTTACTGGTTGAGAACTTAATGGCCATTTATTTAAACACCCTGTTGCACCTGTGAGGAGCCATGCTCAAGTCACCAGCTGACCCATCTCAGACTAAAGACAATGAATTAGACCTAGGAAATAGATTACTGTATGTAAGCAAGTGATATCGTGCTTCCAGTCAATGTCTCACTTCCTATAAGTGGACCTAAATAGTCAAATGGCTGTTGATGACATAGCTAGATACAGATATGGAAGGTCATTGTGAGAAGGCAGACACCACTAATGGTGTCTGTGACATAAAAAAAAAAGGTAATAGTCTATACATTAGAAATAAAAACACTGTCCAGAAATCGTCATTCTCACAAATAAGTTCTAATGGCAGCTAAAGATATCCTAAAACTCACCTTTAACCTTTTATTAATGAGAACTCAATAAGAGTTTAATTTAGTTGTATTATGCTTTCATCTATAATTCTAATGCAAAATTTTTAGTATTCATTGGTGAAAACTCTGCTTTTGAAATTGTACTTCTATGTGTATACGGGCTGGGTTTCTCACATATTGTCATAATATTTATTGATCTGCTTACTGACAGTGTATAATATAAATACTAAAGACATATTGAGATAGAGCAAGGCACAGATTAGTTTTAAATGACTTTCTTACTTTGTTCATGTTTCCCAAGGTATGGAAACTGAGAGTATGCTTAATTTTGAACATGACAATATCTTTATTCAGAATGAATGCATATCAGTAGAGAGAATTTCTGAGAAATTAAAAGACTTGATATATCTCACTGATAATAATGGCTGATAACTGAAATATTAATAGACCATGTTTGTAGGAAAAGGGGGCCTTCTAAAATACTAGTTCAAAAATGCAGATAATAAATCTATTGAACTTTGGATAATGTTGACTATTTTCACAATGCAAATTCATATAATTTTATCTCAACTACACACATTTATCTCAACTACATACAAAAGACAACCTTATAATACTAATAAAATTATGATAACAATGACACACATATTATGATACATGAAACTCACATGTTAGGCTAAGCTATGGAGAAGAAATGGCTCCCATGATACATGTGAAGCTCACAGAACTATTCAATGTGTCCTTCTAAAAGTCTTGTGAAGCAAATCTATCCCATACTCTTCTTGAGTGACCTTAAAAGGAAACTTGATAGAGGAAGAGAGCCACTATGTAGCCCTCCTTTGGTCAAAGAGAAGGAACATAGGCATGTTTCTAGTCCTCCAAATTATATTTTTTAAATGTTTAGCACTGATTGGTTCGTACATATGTATGTATTCATACACACACAAATATAAAAATAATAAAAGCACATTTTAATTCTTTTTCCATGTTTACTATATTTGATTTCCAATAAATTTCCAAGTTCTAACCCAAACCCAACAACCATTATTTTGGTTATAATCTCTTTGGGCTTTGTATTAGTATTTCTTCTAAAATAATCTTGATATATAACTTTTATAAATTGATAATTATTTTTGTTAAATAAAAATATATCATCTACTTGCAATATTTAAAATCCTCATCTAAAATATCTAATTAAATTTAAGAAAGGAAGTTATTTTAGAAAATAGAATACATTTGCCTTGTAAATTTAAATATCCAGTTCCACCCAAGTTTGGCTAATTGACCCATAATTAGTCAATTACATCTGTAATGATATGCAGTTCCTACCTTGCAGACACAAAAAAATCATAGGTGACAATTTGTACACATTAAAGCAGTAGTCATTCTTAAAAATAAAATATTTCTTAATTCAGGTTCTCCAAGGGCATGTGGATGCATGAAATTCCAATTAGCAAGCACAGATGTTTTATGCATTTTGAAGAAATTTTAATCATCTGGAAAACTAATTTCTATATGACAATATAGACAGAATAGGGAGCCATTGCTATCAAAGTCTGATGTATCTAAACATCTTAGTCAAACATCAGTTTGACTGAAGAGTGCCTCTCACCTTTAACACAGTGCCTGTTGCTTATAGGATTGATGTCCTACCTAGTTGAACTCTTAACTGCTTTGCTATAATGGGATGTTAACAGAGACAGCTGACATAGTAAAAAGAGCTATCACCACCGCTGGTCAGGGTATGATCTAGAGCAGTTACAGAAGAAATCTGAAATGAATAGCTTACAGAAAGAAGAAGGAAATACGATATTTAAGCTTCTCATACCTTATAGACAATGGCCTTTAGGACAGCAGAGAGACTTTCTAAAATTAGCATTTCTTTTTTGACATAACATAAATCAAGCCAAAGTAGTGGTAACCTTCGTTACCATGTAGTTTGCTGAAATATAAAGCACCTGAAAACCACACTGATTAGCAGACAAATACCTTCTGTTTCCACAGATGCTAAGTACTTACTGATTTAGTTTTACCTGCTAGTGGTCATTAAGGCCGAAAAAAAAAATGACCACAACACCATAAATCATTATCATGCTGCAGCATTGATTAAGTACCTGTGTGTACATGAAGGCATTTGGGGTAAGCAGACAAGGAAAATCATGTAAAAATATGACCAGTGGGAGAATGTGGTGATGAAAGAGGGAATGTGATACAGCCGTGGGTTCAAGCAGAAATTATGGCTCAACAGGCTCCGTGTGGGATCAAGTCTAATAGCAGAAGTTAAAGCACCACTGATCTCTCCGTATGTGCTTTTGTCTGCCATGGGATTTGGCCAAGCAAACTCTTAAATCTGGTGTTAAATCAAAATGAGATCTGCCTTCAATATTATGTGCATATCCATAGAAAATATTTGAAGTGTGTTTGTATTGTGTTCTTGTTCTTTCTTGTTTTTAGTTGTTTTATTTTAAGGTATTGTTTTAATGTTTCTTTATTTTGAGAGAGAGAAAGAGATAGAGGGCGAGAGAGAGAGACAGAGAGAAAGAACCAGTAGGGGAGGGGCAGAGAGAGAGGGAGACACAGAATCTGAAGCAGGCACCGGGCTCCGAGCTGTCAGCACAGAGCCTGATGCGGGGCTCGAGCCCATGAACCGTGAGATCATGACCTGAGGCAAAGTCAGACTTTTAACCCACTGAGCCATTCATTTGCCCCAGTTGTCTTTGTTTTAATAAATTGGCTAGAAAATTTAATGAACAAGATGAAAGTTTTTGTGTTGCTTAGTATTGTTTTGGCTCTTAATCCTTGAGAAGGCAAGGACTTGTCTAGAATGTTCTGCCTTCCTCCTAATGACACGCGAGGAGGGTTCTGGGAGAACGACAATGATTGACCACTCAGAATGAAGAAATTCATCTTGGTTTTTAAGGAAGTTAACATAACTTTCAAAACCACAAGAAGCTATAAAATGTGTCACCTGTGCTATCCCTTACATGATTTTCCCTTAACAACCTGAGACTAAAGAAGAACTACATGATTTCAAAGAGACCTCAGCTCTGCCCTCATCTTCAAAAGAGCCAGAGAGTGCTCACAAGGGCAAGCGCTTTTTCTTTCCACTCTGCACCCTCATCGGCAAGTGCAAGGCCACACACCTTTGAGCTGATTGAAGCATAACAAAGCTAACTACCTCCTCCAGGAATCAGACTCTGGCTTTGGGCTATCGCTCAGAACAGAAGTGGTCTTTGCAGAACAGAAAGGAAGTTAAACAGATGCAATCCTCAGTGACAATCAAGAGAGGCAACACTGATGCAGGTAGAAAAAAAAAATTCTAAGAGTGAGCCGACATTCAAACCACTGCACAGATACCGAACCCATAAACTAAATGAAGCATTAACAGGTTATACAATTTCAATTTGAGAGTGGGAATGAGTGGAACTTTTTGTACAGAAGATTCAAGGAAAAATACAGACCAAAGTGAACATAGAAATCAAACTTTTGAAGCTCTTCTTTCACCCTCTTCAGAAACAGTTAGGAACTTGACCTTTAATGATAATTAGTTATGTGTCATGGGAAGAATATACTAAGGATAAATGTTTTATGTTTCAAAAATGTAAGTCCTGAGTCACAATTAAAGCAAATTAGTGAGTAGAATCATAATTTTCAAGTCTCTAAAACATATCACTGCTTCAAAAATTATTGGCAATACTTCCTTAGCTTATATGTTAATTTGTTCAAACATTTATCAATGTTCATTAAATGCCAGTTACTGTATCAGGCACTTGGTGCATAAGGATAATAAGGACCTATCTGTATAATAAAGAAACTTCCAGGGTTCCCAAACAATTCTTCTAGTGGCGAGGATTCATTATGTGAAGTGGCCACAGGGTTTACTATGTTTGTTTGTTTTTCCTAAACATCAACTCTTTTGAGCTTGGAAGACCTCTTCTTGAGATTCCTGCCTTGGCGAGGGGCTATCAGTAAGGAGCTGGGGAGGCAAGCAGAATGTTGCACTTGGGCAGGGAGGAATGAATAAAAAGACTCTTCTTCTGGGGTGCCTGGGTGACTCAGTCGGTTAAGCGTCCAACTTCGGCTCAGGTCATGATCTCATGGTTCATGGGTTCGAGTCCCGCGTCAGGCTCTGTGCTGACAGGTAGCTCAGAGCCTGGAGACTGCTTCAGATTCTGTATCTCCCTCTCTCTCTGACCCTCCCCTGCTCACGCTGTCTCTCTCTCTCAGAAATAAATTTTAAAAAATCAAAAAAAGAATAACCCTCTTCTTATAGATAATTTTGTGAAATCGGAAGACCTTGTTTTGAGAAATTTAGGCCAAGAAGTGAAGTTATCACCTTCTCTTGACTGAGAACAGATATTAAGGTAGATTTTAAGAAAACAGCTAAAGCTAAAGGTAAAAAGCTTTATTTGTAAGAGAAATTATATCAGCCTAATTTCAGTATGTGACTAAACTTAATTTATACAAATTTGGATGTATAAATTACCCAGAGGTCTAGAGTAGACTGAGAATATCTACAAGAGGAAATTATTTTTGTTATAAAAAATAGGCTTGCATCAAAAAAAGTTAATTGGAATACTGTTCCTAAAAACTCAGAAATTCAAACTCTGATTTTCTTTGTCCTTCCCTATACTATACTAGTTTCCATAGAGATTCCTTTTGTAAGCATCTGTTCTCAACATGGAGTAGGATGTGTTCATTCCAGTGTTCTCCTTGGCTGAGTGTGATATTGATGCCAGTTTTAACTTACAACCAACACCCATCTTAGCTTTAAAATGGGAAACTCTAGCATTCACCAGAACCTGGGAGACAGAAGGAGAGACATTCTGAATTCATTTGGAATATTTTACATATTTTCTTTCAGGGCAAGGAATGCCACTCCAGGGTCTCATGTATGCTTTCATAACCTTGGTTCCCAGACAACCCCCCTCAATATGATTATATGGCAACCACTGTACTGAAAGACCTCTTACTGGTCACTAATGGCATTGAAACTGATCACTGAGCACTTTTCAGTGTTATTTTATTTGAACTCTCAGTATCATGTGACCCTGTTAATCACTTCTCCCTTTTTGAAATTCTTTTTTCTTTTTCTTTTTTTTTTTTTCTTTTTCTTTTATTTTTTTAAATGATATTTGTTTTGGCTATTTTAATTTATTTTTATTTATTTTTACAAATACTTTATTGTCAAGTTGGTTTCCATATAACACCCAGTGCTCATCCCCACAAGTGCCCTCCTCCATGCCCATCACCCCCTTCACCTCCCCCCCACCCCATCTGCCCTCGGTTTGTTCTCAGCATTCCAGACTCTCTCATGGTTTGCCTCCGTCCCTCTCCCCCACTATTTTTCCCCTTCTTCTCCCCCACAGTCCTCCGTTAAGTTCCTCCTAATCCTCCTATACATGCAAACATATGCTATTTGTCCTTCTCTGCCTGACTTATTTCGCTCAGCATAACACCCTCAAGGTCCATCCATGTTGCTACACGTGGCCAGATTTCATTCTTTCTCATTGCCATGTAGTATTCCATTGTATAGATAAACCACATCTTCTTGATCCATTCATCTGTTGATGGACACTTAGGCTCTTTCCATGTTTTGGCTATTGGTGGAGTGCTGCTATGAACATTGGGGTCCATGTGCTCCTCTGCATCAGCACTCCTGTGTCCCTTGAAATTCTTTTTTTCTTTACTGGGATAACACTATATTCTTGTTTCCTCTACTTCTATCAGAACTTTCTTTTTAAAATGTACTGTCCCCAAGAATTCACCTCCCTTCCCTCAGTTACATGTACTCATTTGGGCAATTTTTGTAGCCTGACCAATTCAAGGACTATGATGTACATCTTAGAAGACTTCCTTCTTTTGATGCTCCAGTTTGATGCTGAATGACTCATGATTATCGTTCCCTTCTAAGATTCCATATCATCATGTACACATTTCTTAGAAAACCACAGTGAATTATAATTTTCCACTAGTTTATTTTTCATTATCTTGTTTTCCACCAGATTTTAAGATTCTCAAGACAGGGGTATCTGTCTCATTCATCATTATATTCCACCTTATTCCCAGTTTTTTTTTTTCAGAATTGCTGGATGAAGTAGGTAATGTTTGTTAAATGGATGAAACAATTAAAAATGAATAAACTAACTTCAATTATTGCCAAAACAGTGTGTGATTTTCCTCAAATATAGGAATCTGAGCACTGTTAGCATATTCCATAAGTTTTTGAGTAGAAAACAAGCATGGTGACATATTTTACCAATATAATCTGCTCTGAAGCACACGATTAAACATATACATATATTTTCCTATGACTGTGATTTTATGCAAATGTATAGAAAATGTTTTCAACTATACTGCTAATTGAATTTTATCTGCAGATCCATGCTTCATGTTGACAAGGAATAACTCCTATGCAAAGAATTTACAGTTTCTGCACAAAACAATATGGACACAGAGCTAAGAAATGTTATTGAATAGATCTTTACTACATATACTATACTAAAACAAGAGTCCAATTTTTTGAAAGCTTTTGAAGAAACAAAAAAAAAGAAGGCTAAAACCAAACCATCTAAAAGAGGGTACCGGTTTCTCAAATTAAAATGGGAGCCGCTGTAAACAAAGGAGAGGTTTAGTTGGAAACATTTTTCATAAAACTATTGCATATTCCTTAGGCTTTAAATCACATGAAAAAAGCAACAGGTTTGTTCTTATCTGTGCCAGTAGAGCGGAGCATTGGCCCAGGTAATAGAAAGCCATAGCCAATTAAGCCAACCACGTAAGGTGAGTGGAATTCTAGGGCCCTGAACCAAGCCAGGGTGCAACTAGGTAGCAAGATATCTAAGGCTGTGTAAATTTATGTCTAAAAATAATAAATAAATATACATGGAAACAGATTTTTTAATTTTTATTTTATTTTATTTTAATGTTTTATTTATTTCTAGGAGAGAGAGAGAGAGACAGCGTGAGCAGGGGAGGGTCAGAGAGAGAGGGAGATACAGAATCCGAAACAGGCTCCAGGCTCTGAGCTGGCAGTCAGCACAGAACCCGACGTGGGGCTCGAACCCACGAACCGCGAGATCATGACGTAGGCGAAAGTCGGACGCTTAACCGACTAAGCCACCCAGGCGCCCCACAGATAGATTTTTTTAAAGGCCTAGAGCCTAAGGACAATCAAAAATGCCTGTAATTGAAATGGACAAAATGGGGTATTACTCCTTGGTGAAGTGCACAAATACTTAGAGCTCCTGAAAATGACTTTTATAACTCTATTGCAACTTATACAGGTGACAATTGGTTTAATGCAAGGGGTCAAAGATATAAGCAGATAAAGGGAGGTTAATTTACTATTTATTTTATTACTGATGGTAAAGGAAACATAATTCTGATTTCAGTTTCTTGGTGATGTATTTATTTAGACCAGTGGATAAGATTCTTACAAGTTTTTTTCTTTCATAAGGAAGATGCTACTTGTGACTATACCCCAGATTCAAATATAATAGATCGGTAAGCAAAGGGTCCTGGGTTGCGAATAGATACGTACAGAATGAAAGGGACATATAAAAAGAAAGTGGACACAAACGGAGGCAAGAAAGCAAAAATAAATCGACCAGTGGATTTCAGTGTTTAGGAGCAAGAACAGTTCTGGAGATGGCCTAGCTGTAGTTGTAAGGGGAAATTAGCATGGAGTGGGCAGCGTTTAGCACTTCATGTGGTAGGATAGGGCTGAATGCATCCACTCAGGAAATACTGTGGATAACTTGTCGTGGCTTCCTTGTATACTAGAGTACTGACAGAAGGGTCCCAAGGGGAAAACAGGCAAGCCAGGGAAATCATAAATGAATCTAAGGGGGAGCCTCTGCTTCCTTTCCATTGTTGTCCTGCTAACACACACACACACACACACACACACACACTCGCACACATACACACTCTCTCTTTTAAATGTACACAATGCTCAAAAAATGTTTGTGGAGTTAATGAATGAGTTAATGAAATTATCTAACAAACACATATAAGGTGAAAGTATCTGCTTGCTATTTAATTCCAAAAAATAACAGGGACTGCCGAGATTTTAAAAGAAGGAGAGTGAAGAATTTGAAAGTATCACAAAGAAACATATAAAGGTTTTGGAATAATTTTTTCCTCTCTGAAATGTATAGTGTAGGCCCATATTTTGCTGATAATTATTAAAGGATTAAGGAAAAGGAAAGGAATTTAAAAAAGCACATTCTATTTCTGCCCTCATATATTTTGCAGCCAATTTATGACTCAAGTACAGAAACTTGAAAATAGTTATGTAACAACCGTGTCCAAGGATTATTAGGCTATTGTTTTCAAAGTGGGGTTACACTTTCTTTTATGCACAGTCTGTGATGATTATTGCCCTCACCTGTCCACATAAGATTTGGCTCTTAAAAGTGATCTCATGACTACTTGTGAGCACAGGGGCTATTTCCCTGTGTTCTATTACTCCACTACCCGCATTCCAAATCAGAACCCCCTTCCTCTGGTGCCTGTGGCCCTGAGAGCTGTCATTCCACTCTGCACACTTTACTTCCAATGACACTATTGCTGTCACAGACATGTTGACCTCTCCTTTGCCACCCTGTACAAAACTTATAAGTGTACTTTTCTTTTTTTTAATTTTTAAATTTTTTAAAATTTATTTGTGAGAGAGAGACAGCATGAGCAGGGGAGAATCAGAGAGACAGGGAGACACAGAATCTGAAACAGCCTCCAGGCTCTGAGCTAGCTGTAAGCACAGAGCCTGATGCAGGGCTCGAACCCACGAACTATGAGATCATGACCTGAGCTGAAGTCGGACACTTAACTGACTGAGCCACCCAGGTGCCCCATAAGTGTACTTTTCTACATTCTGTACTGTACACAGTTAAAAACCATAGACTTAAGGAAAGTAAACTGCAGAAAAGCATTGCAACTGTTTTTAGGTATGAGTGCTTTTGGTACCTGGAGGTTCTGACATTTGGACACATATAGGTGGACTTGCTTTGTCCTATAGGCAAAGGATGTGAATAGGGGATGGCGACTTCTGACATTTGTTACACGGGGATTGAGTGTTAATTTATCATAGAGTTTTTTAGGGATAAGGAAAGAGAAATAAATTTTGAGTAGGTACTATCAGATATTATAAGGGTTTTGTATTGTTTCGTTTTGCTTTGTTTTTTTTTTTTTTTTTTTTTAAGTAGGCTTCACATACAGTACAGAGCCCAACATAAGGCTTGAACTCACAACCGTGAGTTGTGAGTTAGTTCAAGACCTGAGCTAAGATCAAGGGTTGGACACTTAACTGACTGAGCCATCCAGGCACTCCTAGGCTTTAAAAAAGTATCTAATCCATATCTATTCACACAAAAACTAGTCCATGAATGTTCACAGTAGAATTATTCAGTAACGAAAAAGCTAAAATAACCCATATGTTCATCTACTGGTGATGGAAAAACTAAATGTAGCGTATGCATTCGATGAAAAAGTTTACATCCATGTAAAGGAATGAGGTACTGATGTATGCCACAACATGGGTGGCCTTTGGAATACCTTATGCTAAATACAGAAGCCAGACCCCAAAGGCTGCGTTTTGTGTAATTACATCCATTTAAAATGCCCAGAATATGCAAATACACAGATCCAAAAAGCAGATTAGCAGTTGCCTTGGGATATGCGGAGAGAGGTATTGGAAGGTGGGGAGATTCTCAGTGGGATGATGGAAATGTTCTGGAATTAGAAAGTGGTGAAGATTGCACAATATTGTGAATATTCTAGAAACCTGTGAATTATATACTTTAAAATGTTTAACATGGTGAATCTTAGGTTATGTAATTTTGTAAAAAAACTAATGGAAAAAATAAGATCTAATCCAATATCCAAAATAATGCTGTAAGATAAGCATTTTTAAAAATAACTTTTAATGTGAGAAAACCTGATGTCGGATAAATTAATCTGCTCTTGAAAACTACAAGGAAACAGAGAACTGATTCCAAGCTATTTTACTTCCCTTATACCACAATGCTTCATGAGATGAATCTTTTTATTTTATTTTTGTTTATTTTTTTCTTTTGTTTAAATCCAAGTTAGTTAATATATAGCATAATAATGGTTTCAGGAGTAGAATTTAGTGATTCATCACTTACATATGACACCCAGTACTCATCCCAACCAGTGCCTTCCTTAATGCCCATTGGCCATCTAGGCCATCCCCACCCACCTCCCATCCAGCAACCCTCACTTAGTTCTCTGTATTTAAAAGTCTCTTATGGTTTGCCTCCTTCTCTCTTTTGATCTGGTTTTTCATTTCTTTCCCCTGTGTTCATCTGTTTTGTTTCTTAAACTCCACATATGAGTGAAATCACATGACATCTGTCTACCTTATTTCCCTTAGCATAATACATTCTGCTCTGTAGCAAATCACAAGACAAATCCTAAGGAGTGTCCTAGTGAATGAGTCAGTCAATAACATATAACAAAGTAACTTTAAATATGTCCTTACTCTATCTTCCATCAATATTTTCATAATCCATATTTTTTGAAGTTGCCAAAGAGTTCCTCCATTGCAGAGGAGTTGGCTTCTGTTGTGTTCTCTGTTATTGTATTTCAAGATGATCCAGGACAGGTTCCTACAGATTGCTTTTGAAATTTCCAATGTGCATCCTCAAGGCACATTACACTACATATTTTTTGGTATGAAATAATGCTACTTTTGTATTGATACGTACTATTTTATTTTAAAGGCTTACTGATTCTTAAGAAACTTCCTTTCACAGGGTTTATATAATTCATATTTTAAAAAAAAATTTCGGTTCTGTTTACAGTAATCAGACATGTTATGAGATTTCAAATATGGCATTTTAATTTTCAGAACTTTTTATAAATATGTAAATAAAAGTAACTTGTGTTATTTAAACTTAGGCCTATGTTTCTTTTTTATTTTAATGTAGCAAATGCATTTGCAACCAAACACACAGGTGTTTTTTGCTGAGAGCCTCTTACTTCCAGACTCAGAAGATTCACTTGACCTTGGAAATGTGTTCTTTCTTCTGTTTAGTTCTTTGTAGAATAGGATAACATTGAGTTCCCAGGAAGCGATGGTAATGTCAAAAATTATAGCCTCATAAAAGCTTTAATTCTCACCATAAAAATAATATATAAAGTAGAGAACTATGAGGGTGCCTCGCATATTGCAATGTCAGGTTTAGGAGCACTACTATAAAATTTATAATACCTATCTATTTGATAGTGGGTAAGAGCGCAAGCAAGTGTTGCTTAAATATAGCTAGGTTATAAACAAGTGAATGCTTTGGGGAGAGAGAGTTTGGGGCATGTTTCGTGGTACAAATGAATGTTAAAGACCTGATGTTTAAAGACCCTGTTTCTTTAAGATGTCTCTCTAAAAAATTAACATTTATCATTAAAACATAACGAGTTGAAATTACAAAATATGACATGGTGTGTGGTTATATGGGGGAGTGCAGAGCCATAATTCACCAAAGTTGCAAAACCAAAAGGTAGAAAAATGAATCTGCCAAAAACGCAGCGGGATGGGCATATACGGAAACAGGACGGAGCCTAGGAACATCTGTAAACTCAGATCAGGCAGCCAGGTTAGGCAGAATTAGCTCTGCTTGGCCAACAATATGCCCCAAGTCCCAGGTTTTTTAGATGGATCACGATCCTCTAGGATCCCTTCCCTACCATTATGAATCTGGCTGCAAGAAGCTTTGTGTTCAGATTCTCTCTGCATTATTGGAACACAAGGCAGGTTTGGAAGGTGCTGGACTGCAAACAGGCAGGTAGGAGTGTTCTTGGTGCCACCCATGACCCCGCTCCTCCCCATGGGCAGAGGAGCTAGGTGCTCCACAGTCCATTCAGCAACAGCTCTTTTCTTTCTAGGGCTTTATCGACAGGTGTCATTGGTGCTTTTCTGTTGTGCTTTCTTTTTGTAAACGCTTTTGCTGTTTTTAAATCATCTGTTTTGGACAGGATGGTTATACAACCCACTGTTTGGTTCTGGGGGGCTTGTCTGCTACCTGTGAGTGTCTCCTTTCACACCCACAGCATTTTGCTTTCTGCAGTGAAATACTTCACTAGGAGAAATTTTCTTTTTGCTCTGCACATCTTTTATTCTGTCTACTATTTTGAAATAGTTTCTCCCCAAATGATGTTCCCATTCATTGATGTTCCCATTTGTTGTATCCACACCCCAACACCCACGTGACTTCAGCAACGGCTCTTCTACCTCAGGGAACCGACCATAAACTCTCTAATAGTCCAGAGGTGGGTGTCGCTGGGAAAGCAAGACTAAACAAAACAAAGCAAGCCAACCCCAACTAACTTTCCTTTTTGGGTTTGTTTGTTTTTTAAACATTTTTTAACGTTTATTTATTATTGAGAGACTGAGACAGGGCATGAGCAGCAGAGGGGGGGAGAGAGAGGGAGACACAGAACTCAGCAAGCTCCAGGCTCTGCACTGTCAGCACAGAGCCCGATGCGGGGCTCGAACCCATGAACTGTGAGATCATGACCTGTGCTGAAGTAAGACATTTAACCGACTGAACCACCCAGATGCCCCTTTATTTGGGTTTTATTGGGGGGAAAAAAACCAAACCTATGACCCCGTTTTGTCAGAGAAACTTCTGGAAATGTTCTGAATATTTTGGGAAAAGTTTTCTTCATTTCTTATGAGTGGGCCTCTCTATCTCTCCTTGTGTCCACAAACAGGAGTGGATGGATTTCTGGCTGCTTCAACAACCATGGGCCTAGAACCGACCATAAACTCTCTAATAGTCCAGAGGTGGGTGTCTGGGGACCTAATCTAGAGCCTAATCCAGTTGGCTCTAGATTAGGAGGAAGTCAATGATGTGCCTGCAGAGAAATATAAGCCTCGACCCCCAATGACTTCATTAAGCCACTGAAATGATAAAACCTGATCTTTTCTTTAGTGCTATATATATCCTTGTATGAAAATTAATTAATTCCATATTTGCAAAGCTGGTTTGAATCTGATTCTCAGTTACTTGTTCCAAGAGCATACTGGGGCGCCTCGGTGGCTCAGTCGGTTGAACGTCCGACTTTGGCTCAGGTCATGATCTCACTGCTTGTGGGTTCGAGCCCCACATCGGGTTCTGTGCTGACAGCTCAGAGCCTAAAGCCTGCTTCAGATTCTATGTCTCCCTCTCTCTCTGACCCTCCCCTGCTCACGCTCTCTCTCTCTCTCTCCGAAATAAATAAAACATTATAAATTAAAACCAATAGCATATTATCTGACACACGTATGTTCGTATTTTAATAAAGTTTGCATATTCTATTGTGTTCAATAGTTACAACATCATACTTATTGCTTTGATGATCAGAATTTTCATTTTAGAGAATCCATTCGGCTCTTGTTCTCCACGACCAGGCTGTGGGCTTTTTGGAGCACGTTTTTCCCCATTAAAAACTGTACTGAGGAACTAGCTGCTTTCTCACCATGTTATGTCCTTCTAGAGTGTGGGGTCCTGGAGCTCACCATCTCAAGCTCCAACGTGCTTCCACTGATGTACTATTTAATGTCAGAAATGGTTTTTCAGTATATTTTATTGCCGAGTTTAGTACAACACACTTAAGGAATAGATGATCTCAGTGAATTTCAGGCCTTGCCTTCCCGGAGCTTCCAGTCTGGTGAAAGATGAGGAAAAATTAGCTTCTGCATGGCTTTAAGGCAGTGTTGGTTGACATACCGCGTACTCTTCCCCGGAACACCACAGAAACAGAAGACTGGGAAATGAAAGAGAAATGAAAAAGAAAATCTCACAGTAAAATAAGCTAAGGATGCTGACTGTAAATTTCATCCTCTACAAAGAAACACGCAAAATTATGGCCTTCCCAGTCTATCGAAATCACAAAGAGTCAAAGGCCCTTCTGGCAGACCTGCGGATCCACATGAGTGTCATTTGCTTCACAGAACTGGGCGCTGGAAAAGCGCTTCTCCCTGCGCACCTGGGTGCAGGTTGCATATGCTTCTGGAGTCTTGTTTTGCACAGAAAGGCAGTCGCGAAACATGCCACGGCGAACACCTGCTCTCCAGCCATCTGAGTATTTTTGAACACTGCAAAAATAGGCAGAGAGTAGGTGCAGATACAATTATTGCTACAGATTTGTAATTTTCAAAGGAAAATTGCAGCTTTCGTCGCTGCTGTCTAAATTTAGATGAATGAGCGCGGAATCAGCAAAGTAAGTTTGGGATGTATATATGTATAAATTAAGAGTCTGCAACAGAATCTAGGTTTGCCAGTTTTCTCTCTTTTTAAAAAAATATGAATATTTGAGAAGATGGAGTTTAAAGAAGAAGTTGTAAAGCTACATGAATTATGTTTTGCTGCCCCGATATAGTTCAGTTAGCCATTTTATATCTGAGAAGTGAATATAACACTGAGCAATGGAGTACTGATGTAATAACCTCTTCTTCTAGGTGGGATTTTTCTTACATGATGTTGAGAAGCCACTGAAAGCTATAGAAACTCTCCACAGAAAAAATAAATAAACACGCCAGCCCTTGCATACAATTTTGGGATATCATGGATTGCTTCTTGCTATTTGATATTTGAGATGTTAAACAAACTTCTCTCCCTCAAACCATCAACTAAACAAAAGGAAAGGTGTACTTTGGTTTTTTTTTTGTTTTGTTTTGTTTTGTTTTTTAATATTTTTATTTTTTTCTAGAAGAGAGAGAGAGTGAGACAGCGTGAGCAGGGGAGGGTCAGAGAGAGAGGGAGTCACAGACCAAAACAGGCTCCAGGCTCTGAGCTGGCAGTCAGCACACTCAGGCACCCCAGGAAAGGTGTACTTTGAAAACAAAAACACAAAAGTAAATGTAATTGAAGAACTATCTTATTAGCATCATCTAGCGAACAAAACATACCTTAAATTTTTTTTCAACATTTATTCATTTTTGAGAGACTGAGAGAGACAGAGCACATGTGGGGGTTGGGCAGAAAGAGAGAGAGAGAGAGAGAGAGAGAGAGAGAGAGAGACATAGAATCCAAAGCAGGCTCCAGGCTCTGAGCTGTTAGCACAGAGCTGGACATGGGGCTCACACCCACAAACCATGAGACTGTGACATGAGCTGAAGTCGGACGCTTAACCAACTGAGTCACCCAGGTGCCCCTCAAACAAAACATTTTTAAAGAACAGACATTTTACTTCTATATAATTAAGCACTTAACTTATGCCATATTTGAGTTTTCATTCCATTATAGGTATATATAGGAAAATTCAGCAAATATACACTTTTTCATTCACTTTAAAGTGTTTAAGATGTTGTTTGTGTATATGTAAATTTATTTAGTTGCATTTAGAGTCCAAATATAATGGTTTAATGGAAAACATGTCTCCTCCTCACCTTCCAGGAAGCCCATATGTTGGCATTCTAGAACTGGCCATGTGACTTTACATCGTATCTCAGAACCTTTCTTCAGCTCAATTGTCTTTGACAGGACACTAACATTCTCACAGATTCCTTGCCTTTCTTTTTTATGTTTACTTATTTATTTTGAGAGAGAGAGCAAGTGCGAGAGAGGAGGGAGAGAGAGAGTGAGAGAGAGAATCCCAAGAAGGCTCTGAGTCCGACGCAGGGCTCACTCAATCCCACAAACTATTAAATCATGATATGAGCCCAAATCAAGATTTGCATGCTTAACTGACTGAGCCACTCAAGTGCTCCATCTCATGGCTTCCTTGGGGTCATGACATGGATACAATCTTTGCTCTGCACTGAAGGCAGGAAGGAAAGTATGAGAAAAGCCTGCTTCTGTGGAAAACAGACTCCCTGGCCAGATCCGTGTCACCATGATGAACCCAAGGCCAGGAAACACATCCTTGGAAGTAAGTAGGGATGTAGCTGTTCCACCCAAGATGATGTTTCTGCTAGGAGACATGACAGTAAGGATGGGTATCGTGTTACTACATCTATAGTGTGCTTACTATAGATGCCAGACACTGGACCGGATATCTTACGCTTTATTTAGCCCTCTCCGTGACTTTACCAGCAAGTATGACAATTATCCTCACTTTAAGACAGAAAAAATCACAGCTGTTCAAAGAAGTCGAGGAATTTTCTCAAGAATGTTCTGATATTAATATGCTTTGCTTAGGATTAGACACAGTTCTCTCCAAAACCAAAACCCACACTTTTTACCATAATGTAGCACTGATTTATCTATAAACAAAAATGTGGAAACACAGAAGTGCTTTCGAGGGGTGGGGAATTACAAACAGTGCAGTGTTGGTAGAAAATAAGTAGACTCATGAGATCTCGGGAGAAATGTTCAGAGAGGCTGAAGAAGCTAGCGTACTTAATAATTTAATTCCAGAGAATCTACTGGAGAGTTTATGCAGGGAAATGTCACACAGAGGTGCTTCTCAAACCTTAATGTACATACAAATCACTGGAGACACTTATTAAAATTTAGATTCGGACTCAGGGGTTCTAGACTGAGGTCCATGACCTCATTTCTTTCTAGGAAGTCCTCCCTTCCAAAAAAACTCGACTGCCGTTAGGGCTGCTGACCTTGAGAAGGAAGGTCACTGATCACTCTGGAAGTACTACAGAGAGGATTTTGAGGGACATTTGCTGGGACGCTCAAGACATATTTGTTAAAGAACAAGACAGCTTCAAGTTAGGAATACCAGTTAATAAGTGTGTGGGTGCATCGCCATGTCTGTGGGATAAGGATGAGACAGGATCACGTGCAGAGATGGCCCCACTTGTAAATATGAGCTGTGGAAAACAAAGATGAAAGAGGCTTTGACTACATAGAGGAAATTGAATCTGACAGGAAGTATATGAATTGCACTTTCTTTGCCAGCAGTGGTATGGAACATACCGGCGTCAAAGATTTGAAGAAATCAGAGTCAATTCCTCATTCTCCCATAGTCCCTCGCTTCTTTGTAAGGCGATAAGGATGTGTATGTCCATTCAAAACAAACCCTTCTGATTTATAAGCACTTTCCTCATATCAGCTGTAAAGTAACACATTTTTACCAGTGCTGTTCAGAGTAGACCACTGCAGAAGTTCAAAGAAAATATACACATAAAAGTTTCAGCCAGGAGATGATAAATATCAGTGTTAATGTGCATGGGCTGAGCAAATTTCTGCTAGGACAAATATAAAAACAGTAATTGTAAACAAGCTTATTGAAGTGCATAATTGGATAATGGAAGAATAAATGGGAATACTTAAACAAATCCAGTAGCACAATAATTTTTATTTTATGTAATATAGTGCAGGTAAAATAAAGCAGAAACACAAGAACAAAAACTATCTCTTGGCCAACAGGGGCTAATGCCAAATTTCTACAGTTTAATGAAATCAAAAGAAATATAAATGTCTAAAGTAGTGTCTTGGCTTCAGTACTCATAACTTTTCTTAATTAAAACAGAACCTGGCTAAAAGCAGAATCTACCTGTTCAACAGCATTCATTCATCCATTCATTCAGAAAATATTTATTGAGCGTCTGTTATTATCAGATATCGTAAAGAGATCTGTGACTTCAGTGGTAAAAACGAGACTGAACGAGGCCCCTGCTTTCATGATGCTGTTATTAGAATGTGGGAGGACAGGAAATAAACAAAGTCAAAATAAATAGAAGGATAATTTCAGATAACAGTAAAGAAATAAAGTAGGAACATTTAAGAAAAAAACTGAGACAAGAATCTAACTTAAATTTGGTGATAATTAAAACTTTTTTGAAGAACTGACAATTCAGGTGAGATCTTAATTCTTAAAACCCACTGTTGAAAGATCTCAGGAAAACTACGTGTCATGCAGAAGAAATAGTGCCTGGGCTCGGAGGTTTAGGTAATGTTGGTCTGATCAAGAAGGGGTGAGAAGAGCAGAGGGGGCCCCACGAGGCAGAAAAGAAGATCTGGGATTAAGTCCCACAGTGCAGTGGGCAGTAAGCTAATGAGCTCACACTCCATTTTAATGTTATGGGGAGGAAGTGACAGGTTCACATAAGCAAGATAAGTGATCTGAATTTTATGTTTAAAGAAGCACTCTGGCTGTTGGGTGGAGAATGGTTTGGAAGAGGAAGTGCAACAACAGAAAAATAGAATTTCACATAGTTCAAGTTGATGTTTATACATCTCTAATATAATTTATTTTTCATAACCATGCTTGCTCAAAGTGTCATCTAGACCTGTAGGGTCTTAACTGTTAGAAGTCACTTTTGATTGATGAGTTTATGTTGTTTAACACATACCTTAGAAAAATTACGTGTTGGACGAAATAGAGCATTCTCACTGTTCTGTCCTAGAGTCTGTCTAGTGTTTCCATGTTTGTACTAAACATTTCTATCTCCCAACTAAGCATACTTCCTCCAGGGCTATTTATTTTTTTTAATATTTTTACAAATAGTTTATTGTCAAATTGGTTTCCATTTAACACCCAGTGTTCATCCCCACAAGTGCCCTCCTCCATGCCCATCTCCCCCCCCCCCTGCCCCCTACAACCATCAGTCCTCAGTTTGCTTCTCAGCATTCAAGAGTCTCTCATGGTTTGCCTCTCTCCCTCTCCCCCACCATTTCCCCCCTTCTTCTCCCCCATGGTCCTCAGTTAACTTCCTCCTAATCCTCCTATACGTGCAAACATGTGATATTTGTCCTTCTCTGCCTGACTTATTTCACTCAGCATAACACCCTCAAGGTCCATCCATGTTGCTACACATGGCCAGATTTCATTCTTTCTCATTGCCATGTAGTATTCCATGGTATAGATAAACCACATCTTCTTGATCCATTCGTCTGTTGATGGACACTTAGGCTCTTTCCATGTTTTGACTATTGTTGAGAGTGCTGCTATGAACATTGGGGTACATGTGCCCCTATGCATCAGCATTTCTGTATCCCTTGGGTAAATTCCTAGCAGTGCTATTGCTGGGTCATAGGGGAATTCTATTGTTATTTTCCTGAGGAACCTCCACACTGCTTTCCAGAGGGGCTGCACCAGTTTACATTCCCGCCAACAGTGTAGGAGGGTACAGGGCTATTTATATTTGAACAGAGACAATGCTGAAAGACTGAAGCTCTAACTAGAACACTTAAGCATTAGCCAGGAAACAAAGGAGATACTGGGATAGGACATCAGAGCTATCTGTGATCTTGAAACATAGCTACTTGTCTATGGAGGGTGAGTTCTAGAAGTAGTTTCTTCATGGGAAAGAATAAGTGACATTTTAGAGAAGTATCATCTGTTCTCCTGACGTCATTATGCATATCAACTATGACCATAATGTTATAGTGTAATTTATAAGAAATTTGATGACACTTGATGCCTTTAACCAGCACCCTAGATCATGCCAATTACTGTGAAGAGTATAGAAAGATACTGTTCTTATGCCTTTGAAAAGTTTTTGTGTTTTAAGGTAATGTTAGTAGAGCATATTGTTGATAGCCTTTCAATTGGGAGAGACTAGCAAAACAAAGCTATTGTTTCTTTGAAGGTTAGTTTTTCATGATTCAGTCTGCCAAAGGGTCAGTGAAAAATTAAAATACAGTACCCAGATTACTCATGTTTTGCCAGCAGCCTACTTGTTATTGTACCCATATTTGAGATGTTTCACTAGCTCCCGATTATCCAATTAGAAAGAACTGCATTCTGCTTTCAATTTTTAATGCCTAACTCCTGTGGATTTCAGCATGAGATCTGTGGGTAGCAGTGTCAGAATATACTGACTTTAAGAGGGCACTTACAGTTTTACAAGGCAGTAAATGATATAAAGTTTCAGTATGTGGATATTTCACTGCATGTTACATTATTAAAGGTATACCAGCTTGGTGTTCCATCTCAGATCTCTATGGAGGTAAGAGAACAGTTGTTTGTGTTTTTGCTTTTTTTTCCCATGTGATGCAATTTAAACTTCTAACCCTTGAGAAAAGTAAATTTTAATGTTTCATTTTATGATCAAGAATGGGTATTCTTTAAAGAACAATGATTTATTTATTTATTTTTGAGAAAGAAAGCATGTGTGGAAGAGGGGTAGAGAGAGAGGGAAAGTGAATCCCAAGCAGGCTCCACAGTATCACCATGGAATCCGATGTGGGGCATGAACCCACAAATCGCAAGACCATGACCTGAGCCAAAGTCAGACACTTACCAGACTGAGCCACCCATGCACCCCAAAAAAGGATTTTCTAAACCAGATTTTGAATGGCAGGTGAACTAAATGCTCTCTTGTATTCTGAAACCTAGTCCAGTGAAAAACAAAAAAAGTAATTGTGAAGACACTGCCATGATTGAAGATGCAATTCTATGTTTTTGGTTTGTTAATACATCTAGAATACATTAAAATATATAAACAAAGGCATATAATAAAATGTATTATTTATATACATTTTTCATGCACTTGGAAATAATGTCTGTTTTGTAAATTTGTAATAAGTTTGTTTCTGGAATTATTATGACAAACTCATTAACTAACATATTATTAATTCAGTAAGCATATATCCAGTGGATATTTTTTGCCAGGCACATATTAGTAGTCATGGGAGATGCCAAACTATATGGACAGCATCTCTTCTCAGGAAATGGAAGAAAAAACAGACATATAAATATTATAACAAAAGTAATGAACTGGTATATAAGGGAATGGCAAAAAAACTTTCAGGAGAGGGACACCTGGGTGGCTCAGTTGGCTAAGCATCCGACTCTTGATTTCAGCTCAAGTCATGAGCTTACAGTTCCTGGGATCAAGTCCCATGTCCAGCTTTGTGCTATTAGCCTGCTTGGGATGCTCTTTCTCTCTCTTTCTCTCTGCCCCTCCCCCTCTCACATACTCTTTCTCTCTGTCTCTCTAAAAATAAGTAAATAAACTTTTTTAAAAAATCAGGAGAAGGTCCTTCTTGTTGATGTTGTGGAGGAAACACTTTACTGTTTAAGATTCTCCTGGCTGGTCTAAGAATTCAATTGACATGGGGCAAATTACCAGGAGAAAATCAAATTTAATTCTGTATGCATGGAAAACATGAGAGATTCTTCAGATAATCAGTCAAAATAAGAGATATATGTCATTATGGACTAAGAATAAAAGGGGTAGAGGTATGGGGCTTCAAAATGGAGGAAGGATATTCACAAGAAAAATGGGAAGAGTAAACGTTTGATGCACAAATGTATGCTGTACCATCTCGTCTACTCTCCGTAGTTCATACTGTGCTACAGTTATCTTTGGTGATAACTCCCTTTTTGGAGCAGGTCCTGTGTAACTTCTTTTAGGCAGTTAGGGTGAATGCCAAAGGTTCTTCCCAAACCTTCTAGCTCTCAAAAGCAATCAACCCAAAATAATCCACATGCCAAAGAGACATGCCCTGGGGTGGCAAAACCCACTCCACCACGCTAAGGGTATTTGAAAATAATGTGACGAGAACAACGTTAGGCATGCAATGGGAGGACATGGGGTACATCTACAGAGTAGAGGGTAACCCATTCGTAGCATTTTATTCTCTGTGTGAAAAGAAGTAGCAAGAGATAAGCCTGAAGGGGCAGGATGGAAAGGGATTCTCAAGGGCTATTTTGTGAGACTAATGATAGAAACAATACTCTATAGGCAGCAGGAATCCATTAACTGGTCTTAAGCAGGATAATTTTCTCAGTGTTTAGGAATATTAATCCCCACTGGGTATAAAATGAATTTAAAGAGGATTATAAGAGAAAGGAGGTAAAGATCTGATACAAATAGTTTCATGTGGCTTAATTTGGATAAAATGGTGGTGTGAAAGTAATTGGAATGAAGAATGGCAAAGACTTGAGACAGAACACCCAAAAACTGTGCAGAACTTGAAATCCAAATGCCGGTATACAATAAGGAAGAAAAAAATTATCCCAAATCATTGAGGATGATGGCAGAACCAACAGAATGGGGAATTCAGCAGAAGCAAAAGCAGGTATAGAGAAATAATCTAAAATGATTGGGCATGTTATCATTAGGACCTTGGTAGAACTCCTAAATAGTGATGAATAACAGGCAATGTGAAAGCCTTGCCTGGATTTTGGGAAACATTTTGAGTTGGAATATATTAGATAATATGAAGAGGGTGAAGTTACAAGAATGGATGAACCTAATAAGAGTAAGTGTATAGAAATGTACAAGTAAATGAATATATGTAGGCTATTCTCACTACCTTCCTAGTGCCCACCCTCATATAAAAGATACTTATGACAGACTCTCTGAGTGGCTTAGGATCTACACTTCTGATCCTATGGGATCTACTTCTCTTGAGTAGGTGGGAACTTATACATACAACTCAGATTCAAAAAAAGAATCTTCCTCCTTTTGTGAAATATGCCTTTTTGTAGCTGTGGGAACAAACATAGCATATGCTGTGGATTAATGTAGTGATATCTACATGGAGAAATAAAATCTTTAGTAATTTGCCAGGAGATTTCATGTTTCTACCCACCTATTTCAACATGTTTTTAAATCGAATTAGAAACACAGAAGGAATACAGATAGAACTGTGCTTAGACTTGGTTCTAATTGAGAGACTTTTCTCTACCTGAACCTCAGATGCTAGCAGTTACTAGCCCTGCAAATCTCAACTCCACATAACTTATTCTTCTTCCCCACTTATACTGTTAAAATTCAGGCTTATGTTTATTATTTGAGGAATTTCAGTGGTTTCAAATTAACATCCTTGTTTCTAATCTTGTCCCTCACATTTTGATCTCTTCACTATGCAACGTTCTTTTACTAAAATGCTGATCAGAAACAACCTCCACAAGTCAAATATTTTATCTGGTTTTTGTCATTACTGATTTCCTAGCACTTGGCAAGATATATTATCCTCAATAAACTGGGCTCAATCCATATGAATAAATGCTATTCAATGAATTATGTTGCATCTTTTGCTTAAACATTTTAAATGATTCCCAGATGAATACTTTCTAAACCTTGGCCCTCAGAGAGAAGGCTCTTGACAATCCGGTCGCTACCTCTCAACATTAAATTTTTGTTTTTTTGTTGTATTTATTTTTGAGACAGAGAGAGACAGAGCACGAGTGGGGGAGGAGCAGAGAGAGAGGGAGACATAGAATCTGAAGCAGGCTCCAGGCTCTGAGCTGTCAGCACAGAACCTGATGCACGGCTCAAGATCACGAACCATGAGATCATGACCTGAGCCGAAGCTGGACACTTAACCAACTGAGCGACCCAGGTGCCCCAGTCTCTCAGTATCCCATCTGATCTTCGGGCCACTCACTTTGTCCCTCTACCTGTGGGCAAACCATAGAACACACGGAAAACATAGAACCATTTGTAATTTCACTCTCACATCAACAAGTTCACAATTCTTCAGTTTTGTGCAGAAAATGCTGTAGTTGCTTCTATATTGACTGCCTAGAAACATCATACCAACCCATCTTTCAACATCAGTGGTTACATTTTTTCTAAACCCTCAGGGACCCACCATAGTAAAATAAAATTGAGCACCATTTTCTATTATACCACAGTCTACACCCTTAAAGTGTACATTCATCTGTGAGAGTCCTAGCAAAACTTTAGGACTCTTTACTTTTCATGCTAAAACACCTTGATCACAGAAACTATGTTTTGTTAATGTGCCCACCTCTGGTGTCTAACATGGTGCTCGGCACAGATGAAGAGGAGCACTCATGAGATGCTTCATGAAAATTCCACAACTGCTGTACAGATGGCTAGGGCTTTGATGCTTACCACCTGTGACCCTGGGGACATTTCCTAACCACTTTGTGACTCACTCTGCCAACTCTATTATGAAGATATTAATAGCCCCTCATTCAAAGATTTCTTGTGAAGATTAAAAAAAGACATTGCTTGTTGCCTGAGGTGGAGTAAGAACTCACAAATGATACATGCTGTTTTTATAGAAAATCCCCTGTTCGGTCTGAGAGTTCATTTCCTTATTTGTAAATTAAGGGTAACAATCCCTACCTCAGAGAATGTTGGTGAAGACAAGGTGAGGAAGTTATTTTGAAATGATCATTTAAACATGTTATTTTGTGAGTATTTTATTTTGAAACAAAATGAAATCTGTAAGCAAAAGTGTCAGTATTATCCTGATAATTGGACTAGCGTCACAAGGAAGACAAAATCTTGAAGCATAGGGTGTCTGGAAAGAATGACTTGCGAGAGACAGAGACACCTAAGGACAGGGAGAGGAGCTTGTGACAAACTCAGAAGTGCAGATGAGGACCCGTTTATGCCGACCTGAGTAGGGAGCACACTTGTAGTCTTACATGGGGACTCTTTGAATATTGAAATGATTCCGTAGAAGACATACTGAATGTGGTTGATGACAGTTTCAGACTCCAGAGTAGAAATTGTAGGAAGGCCCATTTGAGCTCAGTGTAAGGAAGCATTTTCTAAAAATTAGATTTATCCACAAAAGGAATCTGTTTCTTCACATGGAGCTGACAGTTTAAAAGCACATGCTGAATGCAAAAGTCTTTGGGATGCCAGGGTCATATTCTATGAAACATATTCTAGTTGGCAAAATGAACTCTAACATTCCTTTCAATTTTTATATTTTGTTACATTATTTTGCTTTTTTTATTGCACTTTACTTTTCAGTATAATCTATAAATAAACAAACAAATAAACAAACTGGTTGTTTCCATTTCCTTACTAACATACAGTAGCTGGAGATAGATACTTACAGTGTCTACTTCACCTACCACTGTATAAGTGGTAACCAGCACGACTAATTTTATTAGATAAAAAAAATATCGAGGCCATCCCAGTGTTAGAATATCTAGCTTTGAAGTTCCTTTAAGCATGGATTGGTATTGTTCTCCTCTTTCAGAAGCAGTGCCCATCAAAAAGAGCCTGCCTTTTTTTAAGCTTTTAAATGAGTTTTGTAATTATTATTTTCATGAATGATTAATCTCTAGCATAAGAAAATTAAGAAGATGCAAATAGGCCTTTGGAATTAACAAAAACAAAATGTTGCTTGGTGAAGCAGCAGATGTTGACTATTTCGCAGTACCCCCGATCCCGCTTGTGGGGTTTAGCCCGGTCGGTGATGACAACGGAAGCACATATTTTTCAAGCCCCAGTGAGATATTTGATCAGTGTTCAAGTGGCAGATGAGGCTCATTATTACGGTGTCCAGCAGGTGTAGGCATTCAGAAGGGGGCTGTCATTAAAGTGTTTTGTATGTATCTGCTAATTATAGTTCTCAGTGCCAAACAGCAGCACTGACGTCCCCGTCACATTTGTCATCCATGCAGCAGGTAGCAGGGGCCCAGTGAAAAATAAAATACTGTCTTCATGTCATGTGGAGTTCTGCCGAATTCTGGAAAAGGTATGATAAGAAAAATCCATCCTTTTCTTCCAAAATGTCATTAGGGAAAAGCAAGGTGAGTCAGACAGGAAGGTCCGATTGAAAGCAGTCTCTACGTGTGTGTGTATGTGAGTGTGTCCCCGCGCGTGCATGGGCTTAACTTCTATCTGTACTTTTCATTTCTTGGTCCTTGGTGTTCTATATATATGCTTTATTCATTGCTTAAATCACTAATAATAGTTTTACTTGTATTACATTACGCAGTTTACAAAGCATGTGCATATACTATTTTATTTAATACTGAAAAAGGGCATCGCTCTTAATTCCATGAATTTGAAACTAAGATAGTTTAAATGATGTGTCCAGAGACAGAGCCACAAAGGGTGCACCCAGAATTTCACTTGCAACTTTTATTTCTAAAGTTCCAGCTACTTTCTGCCTACCCACATTGCATCTTTTCTGGGCTTGTTCCCCAAACTTGAAATTGAAATAAATGAATAGAAAGCATTAAAGAAGAAATAGAGCAATATAAAGCTTTGTGAGATGTAATTGGATTTGCCCTGTGCACATCATCAATAGTCAATTTGTTTTATTAGTTCTGAAATGCGCTCTGCAATCAGTTTTATGAACCACTCTATTGGCTTTTAGATACAACAACAGAGTCAAATGTCCAAACAGCCATCAGCAACATAACTTCAAATTTTAGATCATTTCTCTTTCAACACTTTCTTCTGACTTGCCTCAGCTAGATATATTATGGTATTAAAGAGAAATGAAGACGTGCTTTTTGAAAAATTCTTAAGCTAGAGAATAGCTAGATTGCAATACCTTTATATGTTTGACTTCCAAAGAATTACTTACTTTGCAAAATAAGATTCTGATCAAAATATTTACAAAGATCACTGTGTTTAAAAATCAATGGGGTTTTACACAGAAACATTTCACATAAAAAAAGAATGATTTTGATATCTTCAGGTTTTCGGTATTTTTGTAAACTTAATTGTAGAAATTAAGAAATATATATTTTACCTATAATATTCTACTCTAAAGTAGACCATAATTCTACACCCCTGAGCACCTACTTTATTTGCTCTTTCTGTATTAAGCTTGCTTAAAGTTACAACTTTTAAAATTCAAATAAGGAATAAACTGAGCATTTTGTAATTATTGTGTCTTTCATATTTTTATTACTTTATTTTTTAAAATATATTTTTAATGGGCAATGGGTTTGGGAAGCTTCCAAGGAAAACAGATGTTAACTCTTTCTTTCACTCTTGTCTTTTTCTAATTCTTCTTCCAAACTGTAGCCCAAGTGAACTTACTAAGATGCAAATCTGTTCATTTAACCACAGGCTCACAATCCTTCTATAGTTCCTTATTGAAGATAGTATAAATTGCAGTGACTTAGCCCAGCATATAAAGCTCTTTACTCTGTGACCCTCTCTTGTTTCAAATACAACTCCTTCCATTTACCTTGTGGTAGATTTGGCTCTTCCTTGATAGAATACTTATCTGGGGGCACCTGGCTGGTGCGGTCAAAAGAGCATGTGACTCTTGATCTCAGGGTCCTGAGATTATTCAAATCAATAAAAATTTTATTTAATAAAAAAATAGTTATCCAAATGCTCCATATACTTTTAACATTTTACAATTTTGCAGATGTTTTTGCTTTTCCTGTCAGCCTTTCCCCATTTCTCATACAACTGTAAACTATTCCTTAGTGGTTCAACTGTAATTCCCATACTTCTTTATCCCTGTAGTACCAGAATTATAGAATTATTAGGTGGTACATTGCTACCTACAAAATACTGCATTTCCCAGCATCCCATGAGGTTAAACATAGTTTTGTGGTTAGATTCCAGGCAATACTATGTCTGTCATCATATGGCATTCTTCTGAAACTTTCCTTAAGTGGCAGTTGGCAAGCCTCTTCTGCCTCTCTATATCATCAATGCATTTTTTAAAATATTTTTATTTATTTCTAGGAGAGAGAGAGAGACAGTGTGAGCAGGGGAAGGTCAGAGAGAGAGGGAGTCACAGACTGAAACAGGCTCCAGGCTCCGAGCTGGCAGTCAGCACAGAGCCCGACGCGGGGCTCGAACCCACGAACCGCGAGATCATGACCTAAGCGAAAGTCGGATGCCCAACCGACTAAGCCACCCAGGCGCCCCTCATCAATGCATTCTTATTGCTTTCTAGAATGGAGTAACTGAGAGTCTTACCAGGATCCGTGTTAAAAGAGAAGGGCCAAGGTCATCAGGACTTTGTGGTACAGAACAGAGAGCAGCCCTGAACCACCTGCTTCCAAAATCAATTTAAAAGAGAGAAAAATGTCCTTCTATCTTGTTTGAGTCACTGTAATATTTAGGTCACTTGCTGCAGAACCTAATTCTAACCATATATCGTTTTTCAAGATCAAGCTCAATTTTAACACTGTGAAAACTAATAATGTTAGACTGAGTCACATACAAATGTAATTTCTCTAGGTCAAAAGCATCAAAGATCTATAATTTCATATGGTCCAAATTAATACTGCTAATAGCAGTATCTTTTACTGTATCTTATATAATCCTGTAACACTTATTTCACTCACAATTATATCATATCATATTTAGTATAATAATTATTTCTTTACATTTTTATCTCTGAAACAATCATGAGTGTTTTAAGCGAGAACACGAGATGTAGTCTCAAATTCTCAAACTAGAGCATAATTCCTTATTTTTAGTAAACATAAGCACTTTTCAGTGGAAGGAATGATCAATTAAATACAGTATTTTTATGTTGTACTTTATAGAATTTTTAAATCCTTAGAGTTTTGATATAAATTTCTATATATTTTCATAGCTTAAAAATTTCTAAATATGTCATTAAATGATTATTTCCTAACTCAATAGTGGCTATTATTTGAGGAAAGATGAGTGGAGTTTTTTTTGTGTGTGGTTCATTGTGCTAAGTATTTAAAGACTTTTAAGTAAAATCTGTGTGAATCCACTCCTTCTTAATCAGTAGATCAAGAGTCTTTATTTCTGTAAACCTTCAGTTTTTGGCAAGTTAATTTATTTGCCAATAAAGTCTGAAATAAGGGAGATAAGGGATCCAGACTTTCCATATGAAGGAAGCTAATCCGTTACACGTAATTGATACTAAGGCATTAGAGTTTAAATCTCTCCTGAAACCACTGTTGAAAAAGGCTGTCTTTGACTATTGAGAAAGAGCTAACTATAATTATTAAATTCTAATTATGTTCATAGATATTGTTCAGGCTTTAATTTTTATATAAATTATGATTTACTTCTCTATGAAGAACAATATTCCATGTTCCACCTTTTACCTGCATCTAGTCAGACTAAATGAGACCTACAAAGGTATATCGACAGTTTTATAAATGTTGAAACAATAATTTAATGGTACCAACCTTAACATATTAAGCTGCAGAGAAATACAGACATAAATTTGCTGATGAACACAGTGCCATTTTATGATGCCCACTGCATAATTCAATAACAAGCTGCAAATGGTGATTGGCTTTTGGATGTCTCCTTTTCAAGTCGTATGTTATGTTTTCAAGAAGATATATGTGAGCTTTTCTGCTGACCCTTTCCACTGTACATCAAGTAACTGCCTTAGTTTATATAAAAATAGATACATGTATTGATTTGGAACTTCTGAGGGGTTGTTTTTAATAACCATCCTATCCATTCTGTGTAACTCCTTTGCTCTTTTGGCTGATAGGCAACATGTGGGAATACTCCAGCATCAAATAGAACCTTTAGCTGATAAGAAAGTCTTCCACTGAACTGGCTATTATCAAATTCACCAGGACAGAGAGAGACAGACAGACAGAGAGATCTTTTCCTGCAAGTTAATTGTTAATTAGTTTGTTTGAAATTGCTTTAATAGTCATTATTCTTATCCTTTCTTAAAATTATAGGTAGCGAATATTTCCTCATCCTCTCTTACAATACACATAGCTCTAATCTGTTTGATAAAATGCACAAAATAACACTTTTAGAAGGTTAAAAATGTAATGCTTGCACAAATTCGGTGTAAGGTTTGGCCCTGAAAAAAATCAGAGGACACTGGTCTAAATGACAATTAATATGTTAATAACCTGTTTTTCAACTCATTTCATTTGAGCTTTTTACCTCTGTAAGATCTGAAGCTCTTTTCTTCATATGCTTTGGTTCTTTTACATGTCTCCAAACTAGTGTCTCACAACTAGTAATTCTTTATTTCTCAATTAGTTGTTAAATTAAAGTCTTTTGTTTGTTAGTTTGTCTATTTTAACCAAACTGTAATTGTTTCCCCAAAAGGCCCCTTTGAGGAAGCCCAGTAAGGCATTTCCCCTGCCCAACTTTTCCCTGACTAGTCTTAATGGTCATTTGCAGTGGGATGGGTCTGATTTAGGGTGGATACACATATTTGCCAAATGTAATTCCCCCATATTTCTTACCTATCCATCAAAATAACTCCCCTTACCACTCCCTTCTCAATAATTGGTTCCAGCTAGACTAAATATCTTACACATCTATAAATGCACAAATTGTATTCTTCCTAAGGAGCTATTCCTTAACATTAAAAAAAAAAAAAAAAAAAAAAAGAGCCAACCAGAAGAATTTGATTCAGTTACAATGAAGAGATTCTGCCTTTGCTGACAATCTGAGAGCAGAATACTGGGTTTTGTTCACTGGTCGGTATGAAAAAGAAACATACAAACACAAAACAAAACCTCTTTCCGAAATACTCTAGGTTAAAAAAAATAAATATTTTTGTGTGTTTTTATTTTTCCTGATTTTTATTTCACTCTGATCAGAAAGTGTTATTTGTACTACTTTTCGAAAAGTATTAGAGTTTTCTTTGTGGTCTAATTTATGGTAATTTTTATAAATGTTTCTGATTGGGAAACAAAGGCAAAAGAAAAAGTAAAATTTACTTACAACTTAAGGCCACTGACAAGACTAAGACAGGCAGAGTGACCTTCCTCTGGAACTCAACTGTGAACGCTTTGCTAAGGACAAAAGGCAACCTTCCCTCCGACCTCCAGGATCCTATACGTCTCCTTAAACATACAGAAATTCTTTTGCAGACGCCTGAGTGGCTCAGTTGGTTAAGTGTCCGACTCTTGGTTTCGGCTCAGATCACTTCTCACCTTTGATTATTTCTCACCTTGTGTGACTCAAGCCCCACAGCGGGCTCTGTGCTGACAGTGCAGAGCCTCTTGGGATTCTCTCTCCTTCTACCTCTGCCCCTCTCCTGTTTGAGCTCTCTCTCTCTCTCTCTCCCTCCTTCTCTCTCTCTCCCTTTCTCTCTCAATATGAATAAATAAACTTTAAAAAAGCTAAATTAAAAAAATAAAAACTCCTTTGAAAACTTCCTTTATCTCTACCTCCCCAAAATATGTTAGCAATCATCCTCCAAGCGTATGGCCCGCTGATAAACATCTGAAGGGTCTCATGACTAAGTCTTTAATTAGACTATAATAAATGACCTTTTCCTAACAATAGCTAGTCTTCTCAAGGTCCTGGAAACCTTGCTTCAAAAATCCTTAGAGATTTACATGACTCCTTCCCAACTTGAAAGTATATGACAGTTGTCTCCCCCCACCCCCATGTGTCCCTGTGCTTCAATAAAACCAGCTATTTGCACTGAAGATGGCTCAAGAATTCTTTCTTGAGTATTCACTCTGAACCCCAACATTTCCACATCAATTTCTTAAATACTTAAAAGCATGTTCAGAATTTGCTACAAATCTATAATGGGCCTATTTAATTCATTATATAATTTAAATCCATATTCATTCTATTTTTTAAATCTTGAATGGATGGTAGAGAATGTAAATAGTCAGTATTTAGGGTATTTCATTTATTTCTCCCGTCATTGACATTTTTGTCCTATAAAACTTGTAGCTGTGTTAGTGCGTACATAAATATTTATAACTCATCCTTTTTTGAGCTTCGTACCCTTTAGCATTATGAAGTTTCTACACACTTTTTGGTCTGAATTCTGGCCAGTTCTTTTACTTGTGTTTGCCTACTATATATTTGTCTGTTATTTTTTAGAGAACTGTTCTGATCTCATCCCTTGTCCTGAGGCACGCTTCTTTTGTTCTTCCATATTCCTTCATGTTAGATCGTGCTTTGTGGGACCATCTGCTTTTTCTCTCTTAACAAATTAGTTAATCCTCCTTATTTCATTGACATGATTATATTGTTTCATCAATATTTTGTTAATGTAATAATGTATAAATGTGTATGTGTATATAAATATCCGTGTGTACTTTATGTGTGTGCACACACATGCATATACAAAGACTGGCAACCTTACTAAGTAAAACAAATGGAGATCAGTATTCAGGACTAAAGTGGAATTTGGGTACAAAGTGCTAGAGAGAAAATGACCCTCAGAAAAGTGCTCCCCAATTCTCCATGAACATCCATTCTTGGATTCTTGGCCTACTGTTTTCACGAACAGATTCAAGGTGGGACTCTGACAGCCCCAGTCCAGAATGACTTCTAAAAATCTGAAAGTTGAAATGATATTTCAGAGTTGGTACAGTGTTGAAGAAATAATAGTCAGGAGTTTTCTACATATGATGAAGGGCATCATCCCTCAGAAATAAGTAATTCAGTAGGGCATGTAAAGGAAATGATCTCCAGGTTTTGTTTTCTTTTTGTGTGTATATGGTTTTTTCTTGTTTTTTTTTTGTTAGTTTATTTGTTTGTTTTACTTATAATATTACTTCTATGACCCTGATAATATACACCTATCTTTCCTTTTTTTTGTAGCCCTTTTTTGGTTTTTGAATGTGTGCTCTATTTTTCCAATTTCTGAAAAACTGTATATGTGACTGAAATTAACTTTATTTCTCACTTTGTTCTTGCTTTCTCTTTTTTTAAAATTTTAAAATGTTTATTCATTTTTGAGAGAGAGAGAAATGTAGAATCTAAAGCAGCTTCAGGCTCTGTGTTGACAACTCAGAGCCTGAAGCAGGACTTAAATCCATGAACCGTGAGATCATGGCCTGAGCAGAAGTCAGACACTTAACTTACTGAGCCACCCAGGCACCCCTATTCTTCCTTTCTCTTAGTTTCCATATTAATATCATCTCTTTGTACTGTAGTATATAATTTTTTTCTCTTAATTTACACATTCTTAGTTTAAAATGTAGACTTAGTTTCCCATTTGGAATTTTACAGCTTTCATTTCTAAAAGTATTATTTTGTTCTTAAATGTAACTTATCAAGTTACTTCATAATTTCCATGGCTACTCATATTACTTTAAACTTATTATATTCACAATTATTCATGATCTTTGATAAATCCATCTTAGGTCTTTGTAGGTCTAATTAATGGTTTGTTATTTCATTATTGAAAGTCCACTCAAGAGAAGCAGAACCACTAGAAATTGTGTAGAGTAAGAGGTCATAATAGCAATTTGGTGGGGCACCTCGGTGAGAATTAGTGAGCCTTGGGGCGCCTGGGTGGCTCAGTCGGTTAAGCATCTGACTTCAGCTCAGGTCATGATCTCACGGTTTGTGGGTTTGAGCCCCGCGTTGGGCTCTGTGCTGACAGCTAGCTCAGAGCTTGGAGCCTGCTTCGGATTCTGTATGTCCCTCTCTCTCTGACCCTCCCTTGCTCACACTTCCTCTCTCTGTCAGAAATAAATAAAACATTAAAAAATAAATAAAAAGAACAATAATAGCAATTAGGCATTTTGAAATTGTGGGAACTGGTAAAGTACATTGATGAATTCCCAATATCTATCCTTGTGATTTTGAATGAACTACAGCAGGAGGGAATGGCACTGTTTCCACAGAACCTCATTGGCACCTTGCCAGGATTTGAGATGATAGATAGATAGATAGATAGATAGATAATGGATGGATGGAATGATAGACAAACAGATGATGGATGGATATAGATACAGATAGATAGATAGATAGATAGATAGATAGATAGATAGATGATAGATAAGAGATAGGCAAACACTAAAAGAAGAGATGCAATGGAAGCAGAAGCTATGAGATAGGCTGTTGCCTATGCCAACAGAAGTCAGACTGAAGATAACCAAACATGAGTAAGCCTATGTAACTGATCTTTGGAGAATAAGCGTCTACTGCTCCACCTTCAAATCTCATGCAGAGCTTTTTTTATGTCTATGACTAACCAAAAGTATCGAGAAGAATTCATGGGTCCTTATTTCTTCTTGCCTTAGGCAGCAGGTTACAAAGCCATAAGAGTTATGTATTTGGACGCTCATTCATGGAGGTTTGTTCACTGGTGCCTTGAGGTTTTTGTTTACGAGCTATTGAGGTTTGCCCTTGAGGTTTCTCTGAGGCTTGGATTGGTTTGCATCTTAGCATTTGTTTGGGCCCTAGAAAAAAATGATAATTCAAGATTTGAATGTTTGGAATTTGAATAATAGATTTTTTCCCTTTTTCTTCATTTTATTAAAAGTCAAGGCTAAGATAGGCAAGTATTTGCATGTATCTCATTTTCCTATTCCTAGCTACCCACTGAAGTTTCTATTCCTTAAGGATCTTAGCTTAATACACACCATCTTTTTTTGACCTCTCAATCTGCTCAGACTACTGATTTTCCTTCTGAATCCAGCTCAAAAAATTCATTAAAGTACATGCTCTAATATACCAAGGATTAGCATATATCCCCATCCTGAAACACAGTGCTTTATTATTCTTCTGGATCAGATCCACAAAATCTGTTACTTTCCCAACAGTTGATCAATGCGTGATTTTAGATAATCCAAGATTGGCAACATCAGAAAGTCATTTCCACGCAAACGTTAGTAGAACAGAGGGATCGGATGGTATTACTGATGCCCAGGGACAAAGTACATCCAGGAGACACTAAAGATACCAGCTGCTGTCAGCAATCCTGCCCAATGCTGAAAGGGACAGAGAGAATAGTTTCAGTTCTTCTTTTCTCCAGTTTTCTAATGGTGCCACCCATTGACCTAACCCAGCCAGAAGCTAGCAGGCCCAGCAGTGTGGGCTTAAGCCTGGACTGTTCTGCCTCCTCCTTAGAGAGAAGAGCAGAGAAAGGTTAAGGAGTGAATCTGAGGACAAGCAAGCCCAACAGCCTGCCCAGAACCTTAACGTTAATTTTATCTGGATTCCATAAAGTACAAGGGATCCAACTATATTTGGAACCAAATCTGGGAAGCAGTAAATTTTACATTTACAACTTTGAAATTTGGTGTCATTATATCCATTTTGCAAATGAGGAGAAAAAACAACCCTGAGGTTCAAAAAGGTTAAAGATCTTGTCTGAGTTCATATAGCTAATTTATAATAGTACCTGGAATAAAGCCTCCTTCACCGTTTAACTGCACTGTCTTTGTTTATTCCTTTTTCTTTTGGTTCACACCACCAAATAACCCCAATCCCAGATCACTGGCATTTTAGCCCCATTGCTGCAGAATCTCGTTCAAGGCAAACAGAGAGACAAGTTACACTTGAGACTCCAGTAATAGGTAGTAGAAGGACTGTATGTGCTGTTCCCAGCTTTATTCTTGGGATACTCTCTGGGGAGATTATGAGACCCTAAAGACAAGTGATGTTTGTTGTACAGGTATTTGCATCTACAAACGCCTTTGATCCTGACTACATTTGCAAATATCCAAAAGAAGTGAGCAGTGGTTCCTCCTCGTAATTGGGATCCTCCAGAGATTTAATTAAAGCAGAATCCAAGTTCATCTGCCTGCCACATTCTCCAGAGGGTGGTATCTATGCTGAACTGCATAGCAAATCTCCCAGCTATTCCCAAAGAACACTTGGCAATGGAGAGTCAAATTCTATTCCCAGTGATGCATGTAAAGGACGGGGAGAACAGGAATCTCAATTTCAATTGCTATCATGGCTTTCCTGTCTAGGTAAGACAACTAGACAGGCAGCCACTCCTCCATTCACAGACACTGCCTACCCTTGACTTCATGCCCTGATTGTCTCCTGAATGCAACATCCTTTGTAGCTTGTAATCAGTCACTTGATTGGCCTGATCTAGTCTCTTCTATGAGGAATGTGATTAGAATATCTCAAGGGTTCCTTTCCATTTTGAAAGCCTGTGATGCTAGGCTACGACGTGCTTTGAATTAGACTTCAATCTATAAATAATAAGGCATAATTACTACTACTATTATTACTGCCACTACTACTGAGACTACTGCTACTAAAAATAACTAATGATGTAACCTGCTCTTTAAATAATGACTTGTAGTGTATCCATCGCTTTCATCAACAGCATCTAATTTTATTCTTCCAATACGAATAGCTCAGGAAGGCTAAGAAACCGAGTTGGTGAGTCTAAGGCCAAAGACAATGAACTGGTGAAATGCTGTTGAACCCTACTTGCATGAATTGATAGAGACTTTTCTATAATTCAAGGGAAAATTATTCGCCACTAGAATGAAGGCAAAGACATTTAGTCTGATACGGAGATTTGGGTTTAACAATACAAATATATTATTATTGGTTTTCCTACAGACTCACAGGACACAGGGCCTTCTGCATGTTAGCTCTTTGCTCTTCCTGGGTGATCATGCTTCCACCCTAGCTTTGTTTGGCTGGCTCCCTCTTTTAATGCCTATCTCAGCTTTAAACCATCTCCTCATACTATTTATTATTACCTGATGATTTGATATCTGTCAAACTCTATCTTAATTATTACCACATTCCTCCTTAATAAAAACTTAATAAAAGCTGTGTAGTCACAGCTATATCCCCAGAGTATAAAACAGTGCTTGAAGTACAGAAGAAACTTGATAAATAATTTTTGACTTAACTACTAAGCTATTAAATCTATACTAGAAGAAATATCACTGAAGCATTTTAAATGATCTTTAATTAATTAATTAATTTTATTTAAATTCCAGTTAGTTAACATACAGTGTGATATTGGTTTTAGGAGGAGGACCCAGTGATTCATCACTTCCATATAATCTTTATTTCAAAATGGGACTTCATCTGCTATAATTAATTAAACTTTCTTAAAACAAATATGTCATTATCAAATATAGAAGGGAAATATTTCTTATAATCTGGAGTTACATGTCTCTCTTGTTAGAAAGCCTACACTCAAATCAAAAGGGTTTTCCTACATTACTAAAAATTAGTAGATTTAACAAAATAAATAGTCACAGAAATAAGCTAGTCACAAAAAGACACTGTATAATTCCACTGACATGACTTATCTAACGTAGTCAAGTTCATAGAAACATAAGGCAGAATGTGGTTACCAGGAGATTGGTGAAGGCAGGGAAAAAGACATCTTTGTTTCATGTTTTGCAAGATGAACATGTTCTAGAGATCTGTTTCACAACAATGTGAATATACTTAACACTGCTGAAATGCACGCTTCACAGATTTACACAATACTGTTATTTGCCTAATCTAGAATCATTTCATTACTTAAATCTTTGATATATTTTGAAGACATATTAAAATGCAAATGCACTTAAATTAATGAGCAAAGAGGGAGATGAACATATATCATCAGATTAGGAATGTACTTCTGTGGCCCAAGAGCCCAGTGGTTACAAATGAATTTGAACATGGCTCCGACTGTGTCACATGAGACCGTGATTTAGTACTAGCATTATTAAATGATTTTACTTTGCAAAACTGGGGCTTCCAAATCACCGACCAATTTAAACTACCCTAAATAGTCCTCCATTGTCTTCAGGATAAAGTTCATTATTGATTTGCTTATAAATTTGAGCCCTCCACAACCAGCTTTATATTTCCAGCCACATCATTCACCATTATGGTGCCCACTCTTCCGAGGCACCTCTTGTACTCTGCTACATTCATGCTTTGCAAGTTCTTACTTCAAAAGCTTCATTCCTTGATCTCTATTATAGCAATAATGTCTTTCATTCCATTCTCCCATCTGTTTAAATCCTACTAAAAAGGTACTTCTTCAAATTATTTCCTTGTGAATCACTTCCTTATGTATTCCTCCCCATTCAGACATACTCTACAGAAAAGTTACTTTCTCTACTAGACCCCGAAGACCTACTAAACTGCAGAAGGGAATAAGGGTAAGACAGTATTTGGCCCGGCCAGTGACTCAGGATTCAAAACACTAACATTTTCCTTCACTAGTAGCCACTCTCCAAGAGATTCTCATGATAAATTATTTCGACAGCAGACACCAAATTCCTTCCGGAGAATAAGTTAACTTCAGGTATGAACTTATCTCAGTACTCATGGAATAGAAGCCACAGGAGGGATAGCTTATATTAAGTTTGAAGTTATCTGTATTATTGAAATATAAACATTTCTTCCATCTCTATATTATGTCCAATCTACCAATCATCTGTGATGCTCACAAGTGTTTGGTGTGAGCATGTTTGTATGAATATATATGTGTATGAATGTCTGCACATACTTATTTTGAAAATGTAAGGGAATTTTACCTTCATATTTGCCTCACATGGTATGAAACAGACACAACACACAAATGAGAGTCCAGATCCACAACTGGCCTCCATGCAGAACCGAAGAACCTTTGGGCTTATTATAGAAGAACATGGAATTTTCAAAAGGCATAAAATAGCCATACCAACAATTTTTAGTTTTATATTCTTAGATTATAATAGTATTGGGTATTTTTAATTTGTGTTCTTTTTATGAAAAGAAATCAGCCATTTTACTGGACGTGTACCTAGTACTGGTTTTGATTTGTATTTATATGATGATTAATGATATTCATCAGTTTTTCATGTGCTTTTTGGTTTTTCCTCATGCCTTCTTTGGTGAAATGTCTTTTTCAAAAACTTTGCTCATGTTTTTAAAACATTTATTTATTTTGAGAGAGAAAAGGAAAGGGGCAGACAGAGAGGGAGAGAAAGAGAATCACCAGCCAGTGTGGAGCCCTATGTGGGTCTTGAATTCAGGAACCGTGAGATCATACCTGAGCTGAACTTAATAGTCGTACTCTTAACCAACTGAGCCACCCAGGCTCCCCCTCTTTGTTCATTTTTTAATGTATTGTGTATTAACTTATGGGGTTTTAAGTGTTGCTGTATTAATATAACAATTTTTATTATATATGCATTTGCCAATGTTATATTACAGGCTGTGGTTTGTCTTTTATATCTTCAAAGAGGCAAGAAGTATTTGATTTTGATGAAATGTGATACAGCATTTTTTTGTGATTTATGCATTTTGTATCCTAAGAAAATCTTGCCTAGCCAAAGGTCACCATGTTAGTTTTCTATTTTTGAATATAAATTACCACAAATTTAGCAGCTTAGGACAACAGCCTTTATTAATTAGGTAAGTTAGAAGTACAGGCACATTGTGTCCTGATTCTCAGCTCGGGATATCACAACACAGAAAGCAAGGTGTTAGTGAGGCTGTGTTCTCATCTGAAGCTGGTGTTCTTCCAGGCTCTCATGTTTGTGGCAAAATTCAATTCCTTGAGGTTATAGGACAAGTACCCCGTTTCATCACTGGCTGTCAGTGGGGAAGTTTCTCACTGAGTTTCTAGAAGTTGCCCAAATTGCCTGCCATTGACCCTCTCAATGTCCAAAGTCAGCTTTTGGAATTCCTCTTCACATCAAATCTTTCCCATGCTTCAAATTTACTTATCCACGAAGAACCCAGATGCTATCAAGGGCTCACTTTATTACCTCAAGTCCACCCAGGATAATTTCTGGATGCGGGGCTGGAACTAACAAACCAGGAGATCATGACTGTGCTGAGATCAAGAATCAGACGCTTAATTCACTGAGCCACCTTGGCGCCCCATCCCATTTCACTTTACGTACAGTGATTTTATATTAAACCTTGAAATCAGAGAGTTCATTTACTTTTCTTCACAGATGTGTTTGGGCACTTGTAGGTCTTTCATATTTCCATGACAATTTTTTTAAATGTTTTTTATTTATTTCTGAGAGAGACAGCATGAACAGGGGAGGGTCAGAGAGAGGGGGGAGACACAGAATCTGAAACAGGCTCCAGGCTCTGAGCTGGCTATCCCCACAGAGCCCGACGCGCGGCTCGAACCCATGAGTAGTGAAATCATGACCTGAGCCGAAGTCAGATGGTTTTTCCTTTCTAAGCCTATTCACATAGTGAATTTCATTGGTCAATTTTCACATAACAAACCTACCTTAAATTCTCTCATAAACTCTTCTTGCTCAGGATATAATTTCATTATGTACTCAGACTCATCATGTGATATATGTATACATCACATATGTATGAGATATATGCACACACACATACACACATGTACACACCTATTCATAAATATATGTGTTTACTTCACTAATATTCTCTGTTTCATGAAGAAAAATTGTGGTTTTCTCTTTTTGGTAATAGCTTTTCCATGTTTTGATATCAGAACAGCTCTGTAAAATGAGTTTGGAAATGTTTTGTCTTTAATTTTCTGAATAATTATTGTAGAATTGACATTATTTGTCCTTAAATGTTTTATTGATTCTACCATTGAAACCATTTGAACTGAGGTTTTCTTTGCAGAAGAAATTAAACTACAAGTTTAATTTATTTGGAAGGCTCAAAAGTACTCCATTTATTTATGAGTGAAATTTGGAGCTCTTAACTTTACAAATTTATCTTTTCCCATATTATCAAATTTATGGGCATAGAATTCTTAATGTATTCTTATGTTCCATTTACTGCAAGACCTACATTCATGTTCCATTGCTCATGTAAGCTGTGTTTAATTTGTATCCTTTCTCTTTTTCTTACAATTAATCTAGATAAAAGCTTATCAAAGTTATTTATATTGTCAAACCACCTTTGGTTTCATTTATTTCCTCTATTATCATTTTTAAAAATTTTTAAATGTTTGTTATTGAGAAGGAGAGACAGAGAGTGAGTGGAGGAGGGCAGAGAGAGAGAGATAGAGACACAGAACCTGACGTGGGCTGGAACTCATGAACCTGAGATCATGTCCTGAGCCAAGTCAGTCACTTAACCAACTGAGCCACCCAGGTGCCCCATATTTACTCTATTATTTTAGTTCTTCCTAAGATAATGAATTTAGTAGCATTAAACAATGTATATTTATTATATTACTGTTTCTGTGGTTCAGTATTAATTTTTTTCATTTTTCAACACTATTATTTTCTTATTCATATACGTCACGTTATATATTGAATAAGTTTTTGAAGTTAATTCACCTTTTTACAGTTTTTGGAGGTATAGTTGGCTTATGTTAAATTGTATATATTTAATTGTTTTAAAGATTTATTTGTTTTTGAGAGAGACAGAGCGCATGCATGTGTGCATGGTGGAGGGGCTGAAAGAGTGAGACAGAGGATCTGAAGCACTCGCTCAACCAGATGTGGAGTTTGAACTCACTAACTGTGAGATCATGACTTGAGCTGAAATCAAGAATTGGCCGCATAATGGACTGAGCCACCCAGGCACCACTAAACTGCAAATACTTAAATATGGCATACAGTAAAACCTTGGTTTGTGAACATAACTCATTCTGTAAGCATGCTTGTAATCCATAGTGCTTGTATATCAAAGCAAGTTTCAAGATACTACTTGTGTTGCAAGACATCACTTGCTTATTAACTTAAAATTTATTAGAAATGTTTGTTCGTCTTGTGGAACACTCGCAGAACAAATGACTCACAATCCAAGGTTTTACTGTATTTTATGTAGGCACCTGTAAAAACAGCCTCACAAGTACAATAATAATAAAATTTCCTTACCAACACGTCATCTCCAGACAAGTGATGGATACACTTTCTGTCACTCTAAATTAGTTTCCATCCTCTATAGTTTATATAAATGGGGTACAACCACACATACTCCTTCTTGTCTGTATATCATTTAGAATAATTATCGTGAGATTCATGTATGTTGCTGTCTGTATCACCAGCTCATTCTTTTTTTATTGTCGAACTGTATTCCATTTATGGAGAGGCCAAAGTTTGCTTATCCATTGACTTATTTATGGACATTTGGATTATTTTTACTTTTTTAAAAATTATGAATAGCGTTCCCGTAAACATTCACATCTGTGTCTTGGTGTGGACATGTGTTTTTCAATTCTCTCGGGTGAAGTGAGATTGTTGGGGCGGGTGATATGGGAAATTTATGTTTAACATTTTAAGAAACTCTAAAGCTGCTTTGCACAGTGTCTGCACCATCTTCCATGCCCGGCGGCAATTATGAATGCTCAGACAATTTTAAGTGCTCCCGAGGATGTGACAAAGCTGTCACAGTCACACATTGCTGGGTTCAGGGCTACCGGTAGAGCCTAGCTGAATCCTCTGTTCAGGGCACACAAGCTGTGTTCTCATCTGTAGTTCAGTATCCTTTTCCAAACATATTCAAGTTGGAAGAATTCAGTTCCTTGTGATTGTAGGACTTGGGTCCTCAGCAACCAGAAGCCATCTCTGTCCTTAGCCAGTTTACAACATGGCTGCTTGTTTTGTTTTGTTTTGTCTCTGAATCTAGACCCTCTTTTCAAGGGCTCCCCTAATTCAGTCAGGTTCACTAGGATAGTATTTTTTTCATTAAATTAAAAGTAACTGATTGGGTATCTTAATTATATCCACAAAATTTTCAGCTTTGCCACATAAGATAATCCCAAGGACTCCATCTCATCACTTTTGCCATATTATTAATGAGAAGTAAGTTACAGCTTCAGTCCACACTCGGGGGTGTGTATTATACAGTGGCATAAGTCACTGGGGTAATTTTAGTATTCTATCTGCCACACCCCCCTTCTGCTCACTTTGAACCTAATTTGCTTTTTGTTATTAACTTTTTGAAGTCTAAGCTTATACCATCGATTGAGAATTTCCTTCTCCTTCTCCTCCAATACAAGCATTTAAAGCTGTCAGCATCTGGACACATCTGTAGCTGTAGTTTACATATTATGATACACTATCATTTCATTTTCCTCCAGTGCAAATGTTTTCCTAATTTTTCTTTTGAGTTATTTCTTGAATTTTGTAAATATTTTTTCTTAATATTGTAACATTGAGGAACTTCAACATATTTTTGTTATCAATTTATATATTTATGCTATTGTGGTCAATCACACCCCATGCAGGGTATCAACTATTTCTAATTTATTGAGAATTTGGTTTTTGGCCCACAATATGCTCAATGCTGGTGAATACTCTGTGGGCCCTTGAAAATCATGTATATTCTACTATAGCTGTAGGAGTGCTCTAAAATTTTTAATCAGGGCCAGTTGTTTGAGAATATTATCAAAATCTTTTATATTATCCCTCAGTTTTTGTCTCTCAGATCACTCACCTTATCTTTCTGATAAAAACCCAGTAGAGGCACATGGAAAAGAGTGGCGAGCAAGGGCAGACCACCCGTAGTCAGAGGCTCTCAGGGATCATAAACTTTTATGCTTGCCTGCACTTGTCCTTTAAAAATTCATTAAAATTTCATTTGATTTTTTCTAACGAGATTTACGGTTGCCCCCTCTCTCACCAATGCTCTGCCAAAGGTGAAACAATTTTATGTGACCTGTCTCTCTTCAGAAGGGCTTTTATCACCTTTAGAATCCAGTTCCCCTTGTGAACTTCACTGTGATGGAATTTGAAAAATGAGATATCCCCTTTTTAGGACAGCGCCGATCTTCTCTTGTGGTTTTCCACATCCTAAGTACGAGCAAAACCATAAAACGTTGGGGCTTCAAAACTGCCAGCAACGTTTCTGCCCCCTCCCTGGCAACGCGGAGCCTGGGGGGAGACTAAATGGAGGCCCCCCAAGGGCCTCTGTGCTTCTCCAAAACTGGCCACCACTCTGGCAGCTGATGGTCAAGTACAGTTTGATAGATGATAGATTGAAAATTCCCAAAACAATGAATACAAAAATGACTTCTTGCTGATAAGTGATGGGAATGATAAGTGATACGATGTTGGAAATCAGTGTTGTAAAAAGCAAATGAGGATTTATCCCACAAAATCTAATTCGTCCTCTTTCTATAGGTAATTCCGAGTGCATTTGTGAGGAGAAGGAAACACCTATCACAGGTCATACTGTGCCCTAAGGTGCCACCTCTAAATTAGCTACTCTGTTGCTTGTGGTTTCCATGAGAATAAGAAAAACTGGTGCAAAGATCTCCAGCGAGATATATCCTCAGAATTAACTCAGCAGCAGCGGGGCTCTGGGGGAAGGGATGGAGAGGGTGGTGGCTTGTTATTTAGTGATTATCCATGCGTACATATGTGTGCACACTTGTGAACGTGCATTGTGTATGAGACAGAGTTCCTCATGGAATACTCAGTACCTATTTACAAAACAAGAAAACACCTGTTAGCTTTCAAAGTGAGATACATTCTGGATTACATATTTATTTAGAACAGCTTATTTCTTCCATTGCTTTTTAGAGCACAATGCAAATTACCATAAGTAATGTATTTTCTGAAATAGGTATGCAACCTTAATGAAAATAATAATATATTATACAATCTTATAAGCTGACAAAGGACATAAAAAAGAGTACAGTAGTTTAGGAAGGATTGAAAGAGCCATGGAGAGTTAGCCTGGAGTTTCTTCAAACCTGTAAGGCCAGACCCTGGCAGAAAAGACCTTCTTGTTCTGTGAGCCAATCCAATCCTGATTATACTTTCTATGTGCAATTTGTGTAAAAAACCTAATCATCCTCTCCTGCTCCAGATATAACCTCTCCACCCCATGTGGTTTATATTATGTAAATGGAATCAGAAATGTAATAGCTCAAATTTGATTATAGCCGCTTGCTGCCCATGGTATCATTCAAAGTGCAAGTTGACACATGAACTTCTAGTTTATGGGACCGCATGTCATAAGCATATTAGTTAAGGCAGTAACAGCTCCTGCTTGATTTTACACCACAACTGGCAAAACACATACTTGTAAAATATGCTAAATGCCCTAAGAAATAACTTCCAAATCTCAGTGGCTTAGGCAACAAGTTTCTTGTCCGCATCTCAGAGGTGGGTAGGTTATCAGAAGGCAGGAAGGATCCCGCAGTCCCCTCCCTAGGCTCTCCCCGCCCTCCACTGGGTCCGTTGGCCAATGAGCTAGAGGGCTGTCACTGAAGACTGAAAAGAGACGTGCAGAGAGGCCACCCAGCCGCACCTGCACCTGCGCCCTTACACTGGGCACACCTGTCTCGTGGCCAGACCTTCCAAGGGGATTGCAGAAAGATGTCGCAGCGTGTCATCAAGAGCAAAAAGGAAACTGTCAGACAACTTGTTAGGGTTTTCATCAGACGGGGCATAGTAAACGAGAAAATAGTTCATATAGACTGTGATGGGGTCCCAAAGGTATGCAGTTGATGGAGACATTTTCCTGCAGGCCAATAAAATATAGACTTATCAGAGAAGTACCTATTAAAAGTAATGTTTTACATGGTTAGTGTTTTAAGCTTATCACAAAGCATTGTCAAAACACAATCAGTCACTAAGAATGTGGACAGTTGACTTCGGAAGTGGAAAATAATTTTAAAAAAGGTAAATTAAAAGTGTCATTCAAAACCTAATCTTACAATCGTGTAAGTCACCGGCCAGTAGCGAGGCGGCAAGGAAATGAGAGATTAAAGGAACATGCTTCCTATTGCTTTCCCATCCTTGGTCCCAGGGGTAGATTTTTCTAGCAAGTCTGCAGAGATGCCACAAGCCATCACAGAGCCACTGCAGGGATTTGGAGTATTTACATCGCTACAGCTATGGGACCAAATACCAGCCCCTTTTTGTGAAGACAGTTAAGCACATATTGACAAACGGACTCCATTTGTTCCTCAGTTCTTATTATGTGTGTAACTTATTTGGAGCTTAGGGTATTAGTTTATCTCCCTGCATACTATGAAACAATAAAAGAGTAGATAGGTCATTTCTTGTCACTCCGGTACCTCTTATGGGTAGAATAACGCATCAGCACGTAGTTTGGCAAAGAAGGACCAGATACAATTTTCTGAAAAGCAATAGACACTGATCAGAGAATCCTTGAGAGTGTGCATGTCGTAACTCAGTCAGACTATTTGTAAGGGGAAGTGATGGAAACTGATGGGATATACAACTGGTCTGCAAGCCATGAGGGGCTTGCTAATGATTCACAGAGTAGAATCAGCTTCATGTAAGAGAAAAAGAACCAATTGTATCATATGTCTACACTTAACATAGAGGTATTCTAGGTTTTCCATATGCATTGCTTTTTGTCATTGTTAAAACGCCCTATATGTTATTGTCATCAACATTATATATTACAGATGATGATAGACTTTCGTGAAGGATGAATCTCCATATTTCACTACACAATAAATCTGATATAACACAGAAAGAGCCAAGTGTGAAATAGAATAAAATATCACTAGTGACCCCACTTCATGGACACAACAGTTAGAGTCTAGGAATATGCCTCTTCAAAATCCTTTTCTATATTTTAATGTGATCACACTGTCTGTTTAGGATGATCTTTTGAGCAGTCCATTCATTTTATTATCTATTTCCTCTAAATTTATTTTAAACATTGTTAAAATCTATTTGATTTATTTTTGTGTAGTATATTACATAATTCATTGGTTACTTATCTTTACACAGAAAAGACCTTTAGAAAAAGAGGTACTGAGATCTCTATCTTAAACTCAACATTTCACAGGTGAAGAAAAACATGAGTCACATAGATCCTGAACTATAACCTTCCTCACTTTCCCCAGATGGCATTTCCCACTTCCCCAGGCTATAAAGAGCACCCAGATGCCTCAAAACTCTCCCAAGGTCCCAAGAGCAAAATGTCTACTGGGCTCTTTTTGTTTTTGTTTTTGTTTTTCTTAGAATTGCACATCTAGTCATGTTTCTAGTAATCACACTGTGCCATTTACAGACGGAGGCTCATAAATATTCCAGCTTGCACTTTCTTGTGTATGGAGCATTCACATTTGATGGTGTAATTTCATTTTTGGTTAAGGAAAATTTTATGCATTTGGGATCCTCTTAACTCGCAACATGATTAAACCTAGTGTTGTAGCTAAAAAGCTCTTATGGCAATTTATCACTTGTTGGCTTAAAGAAACTTTCATTACTTTATCCCGTGTCATTGCTTTCTTTGCTGGTTGCACAACAGATTTTTCACGTAAAGGCACTTTCTCCTCTCCCACTCCATCTCAGTTACTGCCCACACCCTCTTTCCTTCCAAATGTGTTGTTTCATTTTGTTTTTCCCTTGCATCAGATCCCAGAGAGTACTCCTACGAAGAGAGACAGTTTCTCCATTTCTTCTTACCTTGGAATTAATTGCACAGAATTCCTCAGTCTTTCTCTTTGCTATGCACATCGTTTACTAAAGTACGTTAGTAGTTACAACAATCTGCTCACCCATTTGCAAATACAAACTTTTGAAAATAATCTTCATTTCCCAAAGGCCTATCATATACTTTGATTCATTTTTGGTGCTTGAAATTAATTATTTAACTTCATGTTTGTGGTTTCTAACCTAGAAGACTGCTCATTTTAATTCATAGAAAGGAGACTGAAGATATTAGAGCTTATGTTAATTTTCTAGAGTTCAAATTCTGATAAATAGAAGCCAATTTTACTTCCAGACTTGACTTTAAATCTTCAACATATTACCGCCCCGCACGATTTTGTCTGGCTCCCAAATTCCTGACAGAAGCATCGTTAGGAGAAGAAAAAAAGAGGGAAATAAATGATAAATTTAAATTACTGTGTCACCTGTTACATCTCTTACTACTCCTTTCTCAAACGATCACAACGACTTGAGAGTTTCCTATGCTGCAAATTAAGAAATTGTTTTGGGGTACAGTTAATGTAGCTTGCTGATCGCTTCATGATATCTATTTACTGATTTTTAGGAGGAATGGTGAAAGTATCTTAAGATATTTCATACATAATTTTCTTAAAGTTTAAAACGCTTTCACAGATTCACAGAAAAACTGCATATGTTTATAGTTCATTTTTGTCTTTTGTCTTCAGAACATACCTGGTCTAGTTTGTATTCTTCTTTAGCAGAATTACACTATTCATTTTAAATACAATAGGATTTATTTGTATGTATTTGTAGTCTACCTGTTTGTCACCTGCATTGCTTTTTGTGTCTGAAACACTAGCATGATTCTAAAAGAACTCTATAAGGAGGGACGCACGGAGCGGTGTCCATCTCTCATCCATTTTACCCACTGTCCCAAGCTCGCTTCAGAGAATCGAGCTCATTGGATACAGATTCAGCCTCCCTCCATTTCTTTTCTTGCACACATGTCCATATACAGGGGTATTTCTTATCCCAACTTTTTTTTCTTACACAAAAAGTAGCACATGAACAGATACTCCTTCGAACGTTGTGCTTGTTCATATCTGGCTTTTTTCACTGCAGCCTGTGGCCAAATAAAGCCCATCGCCTGTAAGCTATGAATTTTTACCTTTTTAAGCGTTGTAGAAAGAAAAGAAAAAAAAAAAAAAACTGCTACAGAGATTTAATGTGCCTGGCGATCCGAAAACTTGACAGAAAGTTTTCCAGACTGCGATTTAGCACATTTTATTTAAGTTTGTCTATGTTGTAGCTTATGCTCAAAGTTTATTTCTTTTTATTGCTGAATATTATTCCATTACTTGGATAGATCACACCGTTATCCATTTGCTGATTGATGGGCATTCATATTCTTGCCACTTTGGAACTATTAAGAACAATGGTTTTATAACTGTTCATACATACAAATCATTGTGGGGACACATGTCTTCATTTTTCTTGGATGGATATCTAGAGGTGGAATTATTAGGGTTTGTGGCAAAGACATGTTCACCTTTTTAAGAAAATCCCAAACTATATTCCAAAGTGGCTGCAACGTTTTCCAATTCCTACTAGCCGTATAAACTGAGAGTTTCCGTTTATCCATATTGTTGTCAATATTTTTCTTTCTTTGCAATATTGCCATTCTAGTCAGTGTAAAATAGCTCTCACTGTGGTTTTGATATTCACATTCTTTTTGACTAATGATGACAATATTCTTTATTCTTTTTATTTTTTTTACTGTATATTTTTGAGAGAAAGGAGAGACAGACAGAGAGAGGGAGAGGCAGAGAGACAGCACACAGGAGAGAGGCAGAGACAAAGGGGAATCAGCACTGAGCTGATGTGGTGCTATGACTCAAGAACTGCAAGATCATGATCTGAGCCAAGGTGGAAGTTGGATACTTAAATGACTGAGCCACGCAGGCGCCTCGATGATAAAGTTATTTTAAGAGCACTTTTAAAGTGTATTTGGGTTGGATGTCATCTAAGTCTTCAGCAGGAAGAGTTCTTTATGTATTTTGAATACAAGTCCTTATTCAGATTATGTGATTTGCAATGGTTTCTTCTTTGTTTATGTAATGGCTGCCAGGAGAGGACCCACTCAACTGTCTCCTTCCAGCAGCTTCCATTCCTGCAGCATCTGTTACCTGGAAAGCAGGTAGGAAGGGAGGAAAAATATAGGTCTAGCTCATGCTATGTCTAGCTCCACATACTCTGTTGCTATTTAGTGTCCACTTGAGTTGCCTTAGTTTTTGTCAGGTTTTTCCCCGGTCACTTAGTTGTGTACGTGCCTTGGGTCTAAGACTTTTAGGATGATGATACCCAAATTTAGGGCCATGTGTTTTTTGTTTGGAAACTGAATATTTTACACTTGTCCTCAGGCCATTTCTTTGCTCGAGTCTAGATTCTTCTGTTTCATGAAACTCAAAAGTATGGTAACAGTAACTGTGTATGTACCTATCTGTTAAAAATAGAGTTTTAACTTATCTTTATTTTTGTTAGTAGGATTTTGAGAAAGTGAGTGGTACCTTTAAAATTATTCTTCCTTGGGGCGCCTGGGTGGCTCAGTAGGTTAAGTGGCTGACTCTTGATTTCGGTTCAGGTCATGATCTCACAGTTGTGGGTTCGAGACTTTCATGGGGCTCTGAGATGACAGCTCAGAGCCTGCTTGGGATTCTCTGTCTCCCTCTCTCTGCTACTCTCTGCACTCTCTCTCTCTCTCTTTCTCAAAAATAAATAAACATTTAAAAAACTGTTCTTCCCTGACTTTCCTTGCAAAATTTAGAAAAAAATGCTTTCTCAATGAAGAGACAGGAGATGAGGTTGGGGGGGGTGCGGAGAAAAAGAGAGAGACACACAGAGAGATCTGTGTCCAATTTACTTTTTCGTTGTAAGAAGCTAGTTGGTACACAGCAAAGTGTCTATCAAGTTTTCTCTTCTATGTATTTTCTCCTCTTCCTGTAGGATTTTTATTCTACCAGAAAAAATGCAATGGTTTTGAGACTCAGGGTAAGAGCATATCATTTTATTATGTGGCACTAAGTGTTAACTTCACATTCAGTACTAGACTTGGAAAGATTCTATACAGCAATAAGTCATAACAATTTTAATTTTGTTGATTTTTCCTTTAGTCTTTATTCCTAGTTTGTTGAACAAATTAAGTTTATTTCTTTTGGTAGTGATCTGTCAGCTTTAATCAATTTTTATAAGATTTGTTTTATGTGAACTCCAAGGGCTTTACCACTACTATGCTTGTACTTCATACAACCAATTACCTCAATAGTAGGTAGTATTTACTTAATTAGAATTAAAATAAAATGATAAAAATAAAACAATATTTATGTGTTTAGAAGTAATATGTTTTTGAAATGGAATTTTAGATTATATTTATTATGCCATAAAATGTCTTAACATCATTATAAATAATAGTGACTTAGTAATTATCTCTGTTTGTACAGTCCCTGGAGAAAAATAAAAATGAAAGGAAATGTGCAATCACTTTAGTGATTTGTGACCTAGTAATTTATTGGAGTTTGGTAAGACTACAGATTAATATTGTATTTTTAGTTATTTGCAGACAGAGAATCTTGCCAAAACTATGCAAATAACAGGGGTGGTAAGATATTTAAATATCATGTCCAAGCCTGATGATATAGGCAAGTTGAATATTAATTGAGGCAGGTGGGCAGAGTAGAACATCAATCTCATGAAGTCAGGTCACCTTGACAATGGACCTGTGTGGTGAGAAATTCTGTCTTCCAATTGATAAGTCCTCTTTACTGATTCACTTCTGTTGGGGCATATTTCTGCTTGTGAGATTGATAAGAATTGGAATTTCAAACACAGAGTTCACCTGATATTTACTTTTGAAACTGTACAAATGTAAGACTTATCACCTGTGGTCTTAATGGAATAAGTTACATTTGTAAAATATTTCTGATTTCTCTAATACTTAAAAAGTTGAACAATGCTTACTACTTGCTACCTTAGAATTTTTTTCAAATGGATTTTTAATTTTAATTTAATTTTACTTCTTTTTTATTGATCAAAAAATACTTGAGCATATAACAGTATTATATTTTCTTTTTAGATTTCTCTTCTTCATATATATATTAATGGGTTAATTATCAATATTAGCTTAGAATACTATAGATCATCATGTAACATGACCATCAATATTATATTAAAAGACTATGCAAATCAAATTAAATATGAAAAAGGCTTATAGGGCTCATCTGATTTCAAGTTCTAATCAGTTAACTTCTAGTCCTTTCTTTGATTCCCTCTAACATTAAACTTCCTTCATTGTTAGCTACTTTGGTTCTCTGATCTTTATATTCTCAAAATTCTACAGATTTGAGTAACTCCATTAATGGGGAGAGTAATAACCTTTGGGCATTTTCTGACAGCTTCTATCTGTCCTGCTTTTATAATGTCATATTAATAAAATACCATTGAAAATCATTCATGTCAGAAGTAGATTTCAACTAATGTGGTCCAGTGATAAAATTAGGACTAGATTTTTATTTTGTGATATGAATCTCAGAGTAAGATTTAGTTTAAAAAACTATAATTGTATTACATACACATATGAGTGCATAAACTTTACATTGATATATTTTCAATAAAAGGATATTAATTTATCATCAACTAATGTGCATAAAACAGAGTTTCTCTCATTGTAATTGTGTAGTTTTCAGCAAACTTTTCACTATTCGTTAAAAGACACACATGAACCTAATAAATAATATAAATCTGATTATCTTCATCCAACCCTGTTTCTTACCTCTTTTGGTCTCTGCATTACTAAGCTGCAAATTCTCAATTTGAAAGTCATGCCAACTTTGAACACTTGACGAACATTTTTCAGATGTTGATTCACCAAAATTTAAAAAAAAAAACAATTCAGAAAAATTTCCTCTTGACTTCTATTAGATTGGAAAGCTTCTTTGATTTTTCTGACAAACTTGTATTTTAAAAAAATCAGTAACCTTCAGCAGACATTCAGCAGGACTTGACAAAGTTTTGATTGAGGAAAGATTGATTCTCTAAAGTTTGAGTGGTCAGACATGCACTGAATTTGCTGCGGTTCATTGCTATATCCCAGAAAGCATTTCTAACCATTCTCGCCTAATGAGCTTATTAGTAAAAGGCTGAAAGGATCACAGATTGTCTATCAAGGAAGATTGTCAGTCACAAGCTGTTAGCAACTCTGCTATGATTTATACACCATGAGTAAAGAACAGAATGGTGCTAAAATGCTGCTTATTATGCCCCACAGCTTGTGCGGTAACACAAATAAAGTATGTGGAGCAAAGGTTTAAAGGGAGAAAATAAGTTCTGAAGAAGAAAATCAAAGGAAATTAGACAGAATAGTGCTTTACCACCTCCCATTTCCTTTAGTGGTAATTATAATGCAGAGGAGAAATCAAGGCACCTGCAGCAATAATAGCCAAAGTCCAAAATGACGCTATTAAGGTCCAGTTGGAAAAAAAAAAAGTAAACTAAAAGTCTGATCAACTGCTGTTAGCAACAGGTAGAACTGAATTTTCTCCTTGGAGATATTTTTCCCCATATTTTTGGAATTCTCCATTCGATAGCCGTTCATGTGTACCTTACTTAAGCTTTAAAATGAGTACTTTGACGATGTGTTGAGTAAGGTTTTATATATATTATACACACACACACACACACACGCACACACGTGTATATGTAATTTGTGATATAATTATAGAAAATACACACATATGTAATTTGTGATAAAATTATAGAAAACACACAAAATACAGACTGGAAAATATGCACTAATACTTCCAGTGGCTCCCTGTTATATATGTATTTACTGAGACTTTTAATAACTACATATTTTTCCAGTATCTAATGCTTTTAGATAGGCAGTACATTTTATTTTTTTGTAATGACATAAAAATTAATGTCTTTGCTACATTTGTCTTCTTTAGTTTAGCCACACTCCCAATTATCATACTGCTAGCTATGTTGTATGATGTATATGAAAGCCTGTGTACGAGCAGGAGTAAAATGGTTAAATGGCTCCCATCCTGCTACAGCCACTAACTGAGAAGGATTAGTAGTGCAGCTTGGTCTTGTGGGACTATAAACTCTCTTCACTGAGAGTGTTGAATTTCCTGATAAAAGAAGTCATCAACCAGCGCGATAGAGACAGCAGTCCAGGAGCACTCAGAGAACGATCGGAAACAGCTAAAGCTTATTTCTTCCAGACGTTTCTATTCTCTTACCTGTTGGCCAGTGCAAGGTACTGTACTGCCCTGTTATCAGGCACTTGACAGGGATCTTTGTTAGAAAGCTCTCCTTTAAATATAGTCAATGAAAGTCCATATTACTAATGCAGAGATTGCGAATTCTCTGAAATCACTGAAAAGGAACCAGATCAACAACAAATAAATGAAGGAAAACATAAAGGACAAAGTGAAGAGAGCTGATGATCTGAGTGCAGTACAGGATATGACAACTTCATCATGGGACACATTGATAAACAGGTCATGAAGCTGGAAAACGTTCAGGTTGTAAATTTCATGTCTATTATATGTGCTATTCAAGAATATAGTAGTCTTTGTTTTGTGTATATTGCCTGAAAACTCACAAATTAATGATGTAGGTTACTTTTGCAGGAGAAAGGCATATTCCATTAATACCAATCACATGCACAATAGCCTTTTTAATTCTAAATTTCTCTACAAGTATAAAATCTCTGCAGATGCTGCTCATCTCATGTAAATATAAATAAGTAATGTCTATGTTATCATACCACTTCTAAATTTAAAATGGATGCAGTTTATTTATATTTGGTGGGACTACTTTATCACCAGCCCCAGACATCATAGTGTACAAAATGTGCTGGAAAAAGGGAACCAGGTTTAGCTAAAGGACTTCATTTCTAATATCAAAGACTGACAGTAGCCAGAGACTACCTGGCAATGATGGCCTTGAAATTTCTAAAGCAGAGAGAACAGTTTGGGCCTTTTTTCATATATGTAAGTCCTGACAGCATCAAGGATTTCTTGAAGGCTCTCCAAAGAGACACGATTGTCCTTCTCAAAGTTGTTAAGCTCAAACTCTTTCCATTAAGAAAAAAAGAAAAACCACAAGAGATAATCAAAGAGAACATAAACAAAATGAATGTTTGGTGATAAAAATCAAAGTTTCTAAAGATGATTAACAAGGTGACCCCACTTGTTGCTGATATAGCAAATAAGAATAGTCATTCTGAAACAAAAGATAATTTAACCTCACTCTTGTGAATTTTAAAGTACTGATTCTATGTGTGACAATAAAATGAATACACAGAATAGCAAGTAGGCCAAACTCTTTGAAGAAATAATGGCCATTTCCTACTTCAAACTAATGTTTTCTGGAACATATGTCTTTAGTTGAAATTGAGTTTTAGCTGTTACTGTAGGGGTGTGTGTGTGTGTGTGTGTGTGTGTGTGTGTGTGTGTGTTTAACCTGTTTTGTTGATAGAAAGCATTCCTAATGTATTTTGCCTTCTCTAGAATTCAAAGTTGTGATTTCAGTGACTTTTAAAATTAAGTTTCTTGGTTCTCAGCCTCCTTCTTGAAACTACTTCTGAGATTATTTTTCTTTTTATACTGCATTGTTTTCTTATCTATTTTTATACCTGGAATTTTTTTTTTTGAAGTTCAAATAGTCATGTTTTCAAAATATTTTTTCTTTTATTTTCTTCTTTTTTTTAATCCTGAGCATTGGGGTGCTTAGATGGCTCAGTCAGTTAAATGCCTGATTCTGAATTTTGGCTCAAGTCATGATCTCACAAGTTTGTGGGATTGAGCCCTGCTTTGGGCTCTGCACTGTCAGCAAGGAGCCTGCTAGGGATTCTCTCTCTACTTCTCTCTTTGCCTCCCCATGCTCATGCTCTCTCTGTGTCTCAAAATAAATTAAAAAAAATTTTTAAGAAAACACTGAGCCTTGAAAATGCACTACAGTTGATAATTTGAATGTTTCCTTATTAACAGAAATAGCTTCATACACACATATCTAGGCACATTTTCATTTCAAATTGAACATTGAATAATATTATTAAGAAATTTCTCCAGTTAACAAAATCACTCACAGTTGATTACTACACATTTTGTCCTGAATTTTGTCCCTTCTAAAATTGACATATTGAGGACCTACTAACCCCCCAATGTGACTGTATTCAGAGACAGAGACTTTAGGGAGGTAATCAAGGTTAAATGAAATCACCATGGTGGGGGTCTAACCCTATGGATCAACCAGTCACCATAGGAAGAGGAAGCAACTCCAGAGATCTCTCCCTGCCTGGTAAGCACAGAGAAAAAGGCCATGTAAGGACACAGTTAAGAAGTGCCTTTTGCGACTCAAAGAGAAAAACTTCACCAAACAGCAAGGCTGATATCACCTTGAACTTGGGCTTTGAGATTCCAGAACTGAGAGAAATACATCTGTGTTGTTTAAGTCACCCAATTTGTGGTAATTTTCTTTGGCAGGTCCCAGCACAATAAACCATCGATGCTTCAACATTTCCTTCGGGTACTTAATCATGCCCATCACGTACTGAAACTATATGCTATTCTGAAACTAAAAAAGGTAGAATCAGCTTTCAACTGTGTGTTCTTAAAACTTTGGAGGGGAAAAAGTTGATAGTCTAGTGTTGATCAACTACCGGTGGCTCCAAACCAATTCCTTGTAGACATGAAGAATGAAAAGAGTTGGAGGTGAAAGGCAGCACCCTCGAGTCCTGAACTAGAACTGGGCTAGCACTGGATTTGCACAAGCATCAGATGTAAAATGGGTTCCTTCATGTGTTTCCTGTGTTCACAATTGGAAACTATACACAACATAGAGAAGGTACATTTGGGGGCAAACATAATTTTAGAACTGTATGGGAATAGGGATGAGAGTCACAGGCCTAATACAGTATTTGCCACGGGGAGCAATTTTGGGTCCTCTCAAGTGAAAGCTCAAGATGGCGGCTCATGCTGTATTTGTTTGCCAGTGTTGCTGCAGCTCCTGGAAGATCGCACGTTGGGCACTCAGTATTTATCACAGGAGTGGATTTTTGTTCATTTAATTACTTACGTGATCACAGTGATATCAAATAAAGTTCAGTTTGGAAATACCGCATTCCCATTTATGTTTTAGAAAATTATCCCTAGGCATGCACAACATCAGTGGTTTTTCATCACTAAATCCACATTTTGAGTCCTTAAAGGACTCAAGATTTCCGTGTCACCTTTCCTTGCTTTTAAACTAATTAAGATATAAAATAAAAACAGAGAGGGAGGCAAACCATAGGAGACTCTTAAATACAGAGAACAAATGGAGGGGTTGCTGGAAGAGAAGTGGGTGGGGGATGGGCTAAATGGGTGATGGGCATTAAGGAGGGCACTTGTTGGGATGAGCGCGGGTGTTGTATGGAAGTGATGAGTCACTGGGTTCTACTCCTGAAACCAGAACCGCACTATGTGTCAACTAACTTGAACTTAAATAAATACATTAATTAAAAATAAATTAATTAATTGAGCTATGGCCATTTTGGAGATGTGTATATTTTTGTTCCTGGAAATATCTCCCCAAGCCACAGGTACCCAAATTCACATCAGGAGAAATCAGTGTTTTTGTCCTAAGTATCTTGCAGATATTCATGTGTGATCACCACCTACCTGATAACTAGTCTGTATATTGCATTTTAAGCGATTCTACAAGGCCTGTTCATAGTGACATCCAACACTTGTTACTGTGAAGCTCAGACACGTTCCAATACATCCCCAGAGTAATTATGCAAACTCAGATAGCATTTATTTGTTTCCTTTTTAGGCATAAGACAATTGACTCTCTACATATCAAAAGCTTGTGTGTTTTTAAACAGGCACGAATTGGGGCGCCTGGGTGGCTTAGTCGGTTAAGTGTCCGACTTTCGCTTAGGTCATGATCTCGCGGTTCGTGGGTTCGAGCCCCGCGTCGGGCTCTGTGCTGACTGCCAGCTCAGAGCCTGGAGCCTGTTTCAGTCTGTGACTCCCTCTCTCTCTGACCCTCCCCTGCTCACGCTGTCTCTCTCTCTCTCTCTCTCTCTCCTAGAAATAAATAAAACAAAACAAAAAAATAAATAAATAAACAGGCACGAATTAAGATACCTAAAGAACAATGCAGATTTTCCAAAGTGTACTTTGTCTTTTCAAAACAAAGCGGTGGAGAAAACATAACAATAGTATGTCCTTTGTAATTTGAATATGAGTTCTTCCCACAACTGATAATTTTGTGGGGAAAAAATGGACACATGTTAATAAAATACATTAACACATACTGATGTTAATAACTAACATTGAGGCATTAACAGTAATATTCAACACTATGTTAATAAGTGTGTATCTAGTTACACCAATTTTCTTTTCTTCCATTGGCCTTTTACTTAGCCCTCTTTTCTTTTCTTTTTTTAAAATGTTTATTTATTTTGGGAGAGAGAGAGAGAGAGAGAGATAGAAAGAGAGAGAACAAGTGGGAGAGGGGCAGAGAGCGGAGAGAGAGAATCCCAAGCAGGCTATGTGCTCAGCATGGAGCTTGACATGGGGCTCAATCCCATGACTGCAAGATCATGACCTGAGTTGAAATCAAGAGTCAGACACTCAACCAACTAAGCCACCCAGGAGCCCCTATTCTTCCTTTCTCCCACTTTTTTTTCCAGATTTTTCTCCACATCTTGCTTACTTTTCTCATATATTTTGTCCCATAGTCCCTTTCTGGCTAAAATTTGTTTTCTAACCCATGGGCACTCATCATATGGATTTATGAACATAAACATAATTCACATATCTAAAAATCCAATATTATAAATGGTTCCTCACACCATGCTCTAGATTGCCATAACCAATCCCCACCCTCCAAGATGCTCAAGAAATCCTTCCTCTGTTAGGATGTATCTCCTATATCCTTAAATTCTCTTTTTCTCCTATTTTAATCTAAGACATGCAACATGCATACATTTTTCTTATTTTAAAGGGAAACAAAACATAACCCCCTATGCCCCAGAATTTCCTCCAGCTGTCTATTCTGTCTTTCTGTCCCTTCACAGAGATTTCTTAAACTAATGGCTTACATTATTTGATAGCACTTTCTCCCTCTAAACTACTTCCTTTTCTGTCCCCAGTCGCTCTTGACGTGGTACCAGTAACTCCTGCATTGCTTAATCTTTAAACATCATAATACTGGAAATCTGACAATGCTGACCAGTCGTGCTTTCTTGAAACACTCTCTTGACACAACACAGGTGATAGTCACTTTCCTGGTTTCATTCCAACTTGTTCTGTGTCAACGGGGCATTTGGGCTGCTCTTTCTTCCTTATAGAACTCAAGTCTTTTCCATTTGTCTCTTTACACTCTTTTATCTCAACTGTGCCTGGAGATACAAAGAAACATCTCTACATCCATCATTCCAAGTCATTACCTTGAGAAAAGTCTTCCCTTCTGAGTAGCAGAATGTTATGGCCAACTACCTAGTGTACTCTGTTCCTTTGTATCTCACCGGCAACCCAATCCATAAGTTATAGCTCATAATTTTTTTTAAAAAAAATCTACGTTTGCATTAATGTTTCTTATCTCCATCTGTGCTACTGCCATGCACCAAGGTACTAAAACTTGAACACTTTTCTCTTCTCTACATATCCAATAGATCAATCAATTAATTCAACCTGTAAGTACATCTCATACTATCTACTGCATTCTATCTCTCTGCCTAAATCCTGGTCTACATAAGATCTGATTGAAAGCACAAATTCTGAAGACAGTTTACTGTTTTCTCCCAGTTCGTCCGTCCGCTTTATGACCTCAAGTAAATTATTTAGCCTCTCTTGAGCTTCAGTTTCTCCATACATAAAAGTGATAGAAGCAGTTCTTTTTTAATGTTACTGTGTGGAAATAATACCAAAAAAAATTCTTTACACATTGCCTCGCACATAAAAATTTAGTGTTAAATGAGAGTGAGCAGTTACTGTTAAAGTGCCCAAGTCATTCATAGACCGTTGCCATCAATAGCTTTCTCACCAATCCGTGGCCGATTCTTTAAAAGAGAGCATGATCCTTTTACCTCCTTTCTTAAAATATTTCTGTGGTTTGCAATCTTTCCTGGTACATCAACAGAGTCCAGAATGCAGGCTGCCCACAGCCCCTGCTCAAATATCCAGTGGTCTCTCACTGCTCTCCCTCCCTTCACGGTCCCGAAGCCATGGGTTTTCTTGAGCCCTCCTCCACCTGCTATCTAAATTTCTTCCATCTCAGTCCTGAGGCACATATTGTTTCCTCTGCTGGGAACAATTTCCCCTTCACTTTCAAATTTATGTGAAAAAAATTTAGGTGTCTATCCCCCGGAATAATTTAAGTACCTCCTACTCCGAGGTGATAGAATCTCTGTAGCTCTTTATTGTTGTCTGGAAGAGTTTATCTGTTTAGTTACTAATTAAATGGTGATCACTCCATCTGGATTAAGAGTTTTGAGGTTAGAGACCATACCTGCCTTGTTTAATGCTAAGTCCCTTTGCAGAACATCCTACCAATTAAGCAATTGTATGTATCTTTTAAATGTATAAATGAATGAACAAAGGAGAGTAAGAATGAATGAATTAATCAAGAAACAACTCTTTCAGTGCTAACCTAATAGCTGCAACACTGTCAATTTTTCCAGACATTATTGAATCACAATTATGAAATAGATCTTTTAATTGCCTTCCAAAAATATCTAAGTAAGGAAATTTTTTATTAAATTAATGTTTTTAATGATTAGTTATTTTTGAGAGAGACAGAGCTTGAATGTGAGCTGGGGAATGAGCTGGAGAAGAGGCAGACAGAGGGAAACACAGAATCTGAGTCAGGATCCAGAGGCTTTGAGCTGTTAGCACAGAGCCCGATGTGGGGCTTGAACCCACAAGCCATGAGATCATAACCTGAGCCGAAGTCAGAGGCTTACCAACTGAGCCACCCAGGCACCCCAATTAAGTAAGAAACATTTGATCTCAAATGGCTTTTTTCACAAACACAATACAATGACAATGCTAAGGGTTATAAAATAAACTCCTTTGTACATATATGATTAGTATACTCTGCTTCTAATGCAAAGTCTGAAATCCTTATTTTTATGATTTAATACAGTTACTCAAAATATATTTCATACAAAAACTAGTTAGCAACTATTTTAATAAAAAATAGGGAATGGTTGCATGCTTGCATTTTTTATGTCTACTATTACACATATCATATTCTAATAATTCTGGAAAGCATTATTTGAATTAGTGCTTTAGTTAGCAGGTCTGGAGAAGGAAAAGAAAGACCAGCATAATAGAGGTGAAGGTTACAACATTTGTCATTTATATGGCATATTTTTTACTTCCTAAGGCAAATGTTAACACTTTCCTTCTGTTACTCTTCAATGTGGATAAAAAAAAATCTTTACTTTCAACATGTATTTTATTCAGACAATTTATTTGAGACTTCTTCACAATACCTTAGACGATCGCTATTAACATTTCAAATATAAAGAATCAGACAGAAGCAAATCCTAAAATTGATCCAGGACTACCTTTTTTTTGGAAATCTGTTTACTTAGAAGTCTTAATAAAACAGATTTTTGTTTTCACATTTTCCTAGATCACTATCACCTCAATAATAAATAAAAAATCATCATGTCTGATGTTTTAAGATGCTAAGCTTAGCAACAGATCATTTTCCTCTTCTTCATCAATAACTCAGACATTATAAAAATTACGTATATGCATATGTATGTGCACACATGTAACTGACATACCCACAAATGCACACACATATTAAAATTAATAGGTGTACCTATATCTGTGTTGTAACTTCAATTTAAAATACCTTCAATTTAGAAATTAAGGAGTAAACTGTGAAACGAAGATTTGCAACTTCCATTGCAGATAGAGGACTATTGTCTAAAATAAATAATTAAAATCTACATAATAATAAGACTAACTAAACATCCCATTGTTAAATTGGCAGGAGTAGAGGCACTTGACAAACACATAAATAAAACACAAAAATATAAAATAAAAGCCATTATTTATTGAAAATGCAAATTAAAATAACAAATTAAAACTCCTGAGATTCTCGGAAACTTAAAGTTCCTATCAAGCGTTGATGACTGTGGAGAAAAGGAATAACATCTTATAAGAGCAATTTGGTTGCAATCTGCTGAAATCTAGAATGTGCATACTGTAACATACTGCATCTCTACCCATTTTGCATCCACACTACAGGAAAAAAAAAGCACTGAAACAATGAGATAGGCAGAAAAGTGTCAATAAGGCTGCTTATAATAAAACAATAGTGGAAGTATTTTAAAAGTTCATTATTTGGGAAATAGCCGAATAATTTATGGAATATCCATAATTATGACATATCAGGTATTAATTAACAATAACAGGGTAGTCTATGGGGTGCTGTGGGTGGCTTAGTTGGTTAAGCTTCTACTCTTGGTTTCTGCCCAGGTCATGATCTCACGGTTCATGAGTTCGAGCCCCACTTCAAGCTCCACACTAACAGTGAGGAAACTGCTTGAGATTCTCTCTCTATCTTCCTCCCTGCCTCTCTCCAACTCATGCTTTCTCTCACTCAAAATAAACAAATAAGTAAACTTTAAAAAAAAAAAGACTCTCTCAAAATAAACAAATAAATGAACTTAAAAAGAATAATACAGTATTACATGAAAAATATCTAAAAATATTTAAAGTTAAGTAAAATAATGTAATAAAAGTTTTTTAAATAATATTTAAAATAACAGTATTATGTGCATATATTACACATATTAACTAATTTAATTCTCTCCCCCAAATCAACAACCAGTTATTATTCTTATCTCCATTGTGCAAACAAAGAAATGGAGGTAAAAAAAACTTACATAACTTGCGTGTTACCTATGTAACAAGGTGACATAGCTACTAAGCAAAAGAACTGAAATTCAAACCCAAGTACACCAGCTCTAGCATCTATATTCTTAAGCAAGCTATAGAATTATAAATATACTAGAGAAATAATGCAAACCAAATGCAAACCAATAATACATATTGCAGATACCCATATTCATAAACATATACTTAAGCATAGCTAAAGAGTAAGAATATAATATTTCATATTGGCAGCAACTAAAACCTCTGGGAATGAAACATGTCAGAATTAGGGAAATAGTTACCTTTATTATTCACGTTTTAATCAAAAGACAAGGAGACCATACTCAGATATAGTTCTCTGTTTAGAACCTAATAAAAAATAAAGGTGTCAATTAATTTAAATCGGCTTAGTAATAACATAAATTCATGCAATTAAATTTCTGTTTTTGAGAAAAAATTAAGGCATATTTTGTGCATATGAGCAGAAAGTGAAAAATTATTGAGAATGTGACTTTTTTTTAATGTTTATTTTTTATTTATTTCTAGGAGCGAGAGAGAGACAGCGTGAGCAGGGGAGGGTCAGAGAGAGAGAGGCAGTCACAGACTGAAACAGGCTCCAGGCTCTGAGCTGGCAGTCAGCACAGAGCCCGACGCGGGGCTCGAACCCACGAACCGCGAGATCATGACCTAAGCGAAAGTCGGGCGCTTAACCGACTAAGCCACCCAGGCGCCCCGAGAATGTGACTTTTAAACAGGTCTTGAAGTGAAAACAATGTATTGACTCAAAATTGAGTGTTATTTTTAAAAATTTTTTAATGTTTTATTTATTTCTAGGAGAGAGAGAGAGACAGCGTGAGCAGGGGAGGGTCAGAGAGAGAGGGAGTCACAGTCTGAAATAGGCTCCATGCTCTGATCTGGCAGTTAGCACAGAGCCCGACGCGGGGCTTGAACCCACGAACCGCGAGATCATGACCTGAGCGAAAGTCGGACGCTTAACCGACTAAGCCACCCAGGCGCCCCTGAGTGTTATTTTTAATGTGCATAAAACATGATTGAAAATTTAAATCAATGATGGTTATGTTTGCTTCTCTTTATAGTAATTCAGAAAGATATTATATGCAGAATTGGGTGGTTTTTTTTTTTTAATCTAATAGATGTTAAAGAGAGTGACATAGAGTTCTCAACACTGTTAATTTGGATGTACAAAAAAGTTTAAGAACAAATTAAATGAATTCCTAATTTGTTTATAAGTAAAAGGAACAAAATTGAAAGGACTCTTTGGGAGGAGTAAAGCAATTCATTAATAGGATATCAGAAAGCTTTACAAACTCAGGGTTTAGGAGATGCGTTAGTTTTTAGGAATGAATTCATGCCAACTTACCATGTTTACTCTTAAAGCTCTTTTTTAAATTAATTCTATACTTTTTTGTTTCCCTCTCTTTCTCTGTTGATGTCTTCCTAAAATTAGATTCATATCCAAGAAAACACAGAGACTTTCATAGCCACCAGATGGGGAAAGGGAGAGAAATATTTTTTTTTTCCTTCATCTTAATCACAGAGTAAGGATGAAGACCATCCAAGTTTGCAACAAGTCTATACCCCTCTTCCAATCTACCTTGGGCAGGATGCATTAGATTTTGTAAACATTTGTGCCAGATTTCATCATTTTAAACCATAAAGATTAGGGGCTTGCCAATTTTCAGAAAAGCTGCTCTCGATAAATGTCTCCTACACTTACAGAATTTTTATTTTTTAAGAAGACAACTTATGGATCACTTTGGAAGGATAGTCAAAAGATTCAAAGGACATCCATGTAAAAGTCACATTTTGAAATTTAAACCACAGTCTAGGAGTGCCCGGGTGGCTGAGTCGGTTAAGCATCCAACTTCGGCTCAGGCCATGATCTCATGGTTGTGGGTGCGAGCCCCGTGTCGGGCTCTGTGCTGACAGCCAGCTCAGAGCCTGGAGCCTGTTTTGGATTCTATGTCTTCCTGTCTCTCTGATTCTCCCCTGCTCACTCTTTCTGTCTCTCAGAAATAAATAAAACGTTAAATAATTTAAAAAAAAAAGTCTAAAGTATTTTCTTTTTAAAAAGTAAATGCTTTCAAAAATCACTAAAATAAAAAAAATATGACACTTTATATTTTAAATTTTACTTTTCCATTTAAAGAAAGGTTTATAATGGGGAAACGTGGTTACTTATTAGACAGGAAATGAGAAACAGTAAAGCCCTAAGGCAATAATGAAATTGTAACAAAAACAGCTAATGAAATCATTGTCATTACAGGTACCCACAACCATAGCTGAAATTCTGAGGTTGAATTTATTCACAGCAAATGAAACGGATCATCTCTCTATATAATGATTTCCCAAGTAGAGTGCTTTCGCATCATGTAGCACGTTGGGCTATGGAAGGAAAATATTAGAATTGATTTTAATATTTATTGCGTATCTAACATTAGAAAGAATTTAAGCTTTGTTAACATTTAATAAATGACTGACAACTGGTCTCTCTTATTCTGTACATCAGATGGTTTGCAGTGCAAAGAAATTCCACAAAGAAGGATTATATGGCTTTATAGATAACACTACCTCAGAATATGAACAAATTATTTAATAGATTTATGCAGACTCCCACTGCTGGCCATGACAAAGTCAGTGATTCTGCATTTGCTTTCCAAAAAGTAAGTATCAAAGTGGAAACAGTATCTAAGTTGATTCTTTACAAATATTGAACAATAGGTGTTTCAGGATTGTGATGAGAACAATTTATAAGAACATGAACATCAGGGAAAGCTATAAGAGTACACACATCAGGGAAAAAAGAGAGAATTACACTAGTCAAAAAAGAAAAGCAACTAAACAATGTAGTTATTAAAGCTAAATATCAATATTAACCTAGATTTCGACCTTAACTCATTCATATCAAGTCACTGAATTTTCAGTTTCAAAATTAATGAAGTATATTTAATCACATTGTTCATTTCAGAAAATGTTATTGATAGGCTTTGAATCATTAATATATGAAGTAAAATGATTTAAATTATTGTGTATGAAAACTTATTCTCATTTTCTGAAAAGTCCCATGTTTTACATGCTTTGAATGTGGCAATATATTGGCACAGTGGTACATATAAAAACTTTTGTTTACATTTATTTACTTTTGAGAGACGGAGAGAGACAGGGCACAAGTGGGGGAGGGGCAGAGAGAGGGAGACACATAATCTGAAGCAGGCTCTGAGCTGTCAGCACAGAGTCTGACCTGGGTCTCAAAATCATGAACCGTGAGATCATGACCTGAGCCAAAGTCGGACACTTAACAGACTGAGCCACCCAGGCGCCCCAGTACAATGGTAAATATAATAAAGACATTTTATAATTTTCAAGGAATAAGAACTGGTACTTCATTATATGATAAAGGTAATAATGATAATGCTGACTGATTGATTGAAAAGCACTGTGTAGCTTTATGATCTTGACATACTCAGATGGCCTCTCTTTCAACTATACTTATCAAAGGAGGAAATAGTATAATGAATAAAACACTTAGGAAACATACAGAGCTACACTTTGAAGGAATTACTAATTTCTTGTTTTGCTTCAGTTTGGGATTCTATCTGGTCAAAGGGGACACAGTAAAGCTTTCATATGATCAATAACGTTATTTCAAGATTAGCACTTTCTTCTCTCCAAATATAGTGGAGACTCATTAGCACCTTTTTCATTTTCTTGATGCATCCCATTTTTTCATTTATATCAAGCTAATTGGTTTAAAATGTAATAGGGATTCTTAGCATGTTGGGACTTGAATACCATTGAGATAGTTTAAAATATTGTATTGGGTGCCTATAGGTTTCTTCCACTATCTAAAAGTAGTGTTCTACCATAAATTTATATGGAAAATTTTTTTAGCTTTCCTAGACCCAAAACATAACCTATCTTAGGCATTTCTGATGCCTTAGGATGCATCTTGCTAATGGATATACAAAATAAATCCAGAGAAAGTACAGAGCCTCAGAGACAGCTCAGAACTCTGGTGACCTGCTGCTGAAATGAGGGGTATAGTTCACAAGGGAGGAGCTGGCGTGTCACTCTCGCTGCTGGGGTACAGACTGCCTCTATTTGGCTTGGTGCAAACAAGCACTGAATATCTTTTGGCTTTTCGTCTTTTTTTTTTTTTTTTAAATGTGAAAACCCTTTTTAGATTTCCTTCTGATAGTGAAAACAGATACTAATGTAGGTCTTTCATAAAAGGAAAGGGGCATAATGTGAACTTTTGAAAAGCTGGGGACATTTGTATATGAAATGAGGAAATCTGCCATCAGATTAGAAAATGTTTGGCCGAACAATAGAAGTCCTTTTATCATGGGAAGAATTGTTGTGTTTTGTGTTTTCTTTTCCTTTTTAGAAGACAGAGTAATAATGCATAATTTAATGGCTATTAAAATAGTATTGGATTCTTGACTGAGCTTAAATAATTCTCATATTGAAAGCTGCTTTTGTTATTCTCTACTCTCAGTTACATTTCAAGCTAAAAAGTAAGCTTCTGAAACTAAATGAATTGTGTGCTGAATCTCACAGTATGCACAAGCTTAATTCCCCCTTTCTCCTTTCATATCTCTCTGTTCCTCCAACTAAGTGGGCAGTAAAATCTTCCTTGTTCAGCCCCCTGAGGTAGCAGCTACTGGACCCTCTATGCTGTCAATCTATAACCAATCTACAGCATGAATGGAGGAGCAAACGTTTATACATTTGACTGCAACAGCAGAGATTCTCATTATTCTGGTACATTCCTCAGCCTATTTCAGGCTTTGCCCACTAAGTTCATACTTGTGAGCCTGTACCAGGGCAGCTTTTCTCCGAAGTGCATAGGCATCTCGGAAAGCCACAAGCTTCCTTTCACTAAACCCTACACCCATCACCTCCCAGGTACGTTCCCCCCTTGAGACAAATGAAATTAACTGGGGCCACACTTACCCTCAGGCTGATGACAGTAAGAATTAAACTCCCTCCCTCCAGAGAGCGCTGATTGTATGGGAAAGCTTTCTCACTCTGTCTCTGTGTGCTGTCATTTAATTCAATTAAATCCACAGCTTTTCACCTTTTAGCTTTAATGAAGTGTTACCCTTTACCTCTCTCCATACCATAATAGCTCCAGCCCAGGCTAATTCAAGACCTCTTCTCACCAGGGCTTACTTCCAAGAGCTCTTGATTCAGGGAAAGGGCTTTGGTCCTTGGGGTAGTCACTCTTTCATATTCCAGTTGGCCAGAGTAACACTCCGACTCTGTTGGAAATGAAGGATAATAAGAAGAAAAATTATATTTCAGCAGAGCTAAAATTAAAATATTGATTGCTGTATAATTTATGTGTGAACACAGAGCCATCTTTCTTACTTCAAGTCCAAAAGATTCAAATTGACTCTGCTTTCACATACACTTCATGCTGTATTTCTCTTAAATTCAAGAATTAAGTGTTCCATACTTCCCATCAACATCCTTGAAGGACACTCCTGAGAATAACCACACTGCTGCTTTACTTTGTTTATTAATTCTCTTCTTCATGAGGGAACTGAACCACATTCTATCTATACTGCATGAGCACTACTTTATTTGCAAACCTTTATGAGATTTTCACTTAATAAACCCTGACACATTTTGCAGTCAGTGAAATTAATAGCCACCTGAGAGCAGCTTCAGGGGGTCATGTTTGATAGAACAGTGACGGGCACTCCAGGATTGGTGACACTCCTGAGTGTCCCTAATTATCACACGGACTCTTGTGAAATTCTAAAATGACTCTCAGAAGGAAATTAATTTTAATTAGCTTAATTTTGAAAAATACATCCTGTACCACATTTTTCGTGGCCGGAATGTCCACAGTCAAACACAGAATGTCACAATGCTAAAACCATATGTCAGATTGCGATTGGATTCCATGAACCTGGTTTGAGCACCCACTTTATATAAGGTCCTGAACCGGGCCCAGGGAATGTTCAAAGATGGATTAGAAATAGTCCCTGCTATGGAGAACTTGAACCCTTATGGGGGACATAAGCATATAAATAACAAAGTAAACCACAAGAAAATTAATTTGTTAACTACAAGTTTTGCCATGGGAGTGCTGAGGAAGGAACAATTAATTCTGATGGAACGAGCCAAATAAGGCCTTGAGGAGGAAGTCAAATAGCATCAAGGCTCTGAAAAGTAAACAAGATGCTAGAGACTTGATAATGGAAGGGAGATACTATGAGAAGGGCATCTATTGCTTCTAAATGAGACAATGCAAAGACCCGGAGAATTTATAAAACTCTGAGGTAGAAACTTATATAATGACTTTGAAAAACTTGAAAAATTATTTTGTCTTTTAAAATTAACATAAATTGGGCTGCCTGGCTGGCTCAGTTGGGTAAGTGTCTGACCCTGATTTTGCCTCAGGTCACAGCTCATGAAACTGAGCCCCAGATCAAGCTGACAGCAAGGAGCCTGCTTGAGATTCTTTCTCTTACTCTCCCCCTTTGACACCCCCCCACCCATTCACACTCACTCACTCTCTCAAAATAAATAAATTAACATTAAAAAAATCCCTGAAACACTGCAAAATTTAAAAATAAATAAAATAAAATCAACATGAACCATGCATGGGATAATTCACAAACAAATTTTCTTCTGCCCCCAAGTCATCTATTTAGTCAATATCCAACTTGATTGGGGAGGGTCTGAAAGCAGGAGTGAGTTCTTGTGGCCTGTTACTAAGTAGAGGTGTCAGTGCATATTAATGCTCTTAAATGTATTATTATTAATTAGTTAGTCATTAAAAATGTGTGCTGAGCACTTCCTGGGGCACCTGGGTGGCTCAGTCATTAAGCACCTGACTTCAGCTCATGTCATGATCTCATAGTTCATGAGTTTGAGTCCCACATCAGGTGAGCACGAGCCCTGCTTTGGGTAAAACATAGGCCCTGGGTGAGCCCCGCTTCTTTCTCTCCTCTCTCTCTCTCTCTCTCTCTGCCCCTCACTCACTTGAGCCCTTTCTTTGAGAGTCCTTTCTTACTCTCAAAACAAACAAACAAACATAAAACTGTGTCCTGAGCACCTGTTATGTATACAGCACCATACAGGAGCTATTTATTTTAAATAAAGATATAACCCCACATGACATCCTCTGACTTTTCAGTTCATACTCTCTCACACACCTGTGAGCCCAGACTACTCCTTCTATCATACACTATGCTTGTTTATGTATTTCTTCATTCTGACAAAATATCACTTGGTTGAGAAAGAGTCCAAGTTACACTGCAAAAGGAAGGAATATTAGTTATTTATACACATAATTTATTAACACATATCATATAGGGTTGTATATTAATTATTATGAACCCAATAGTGATCCCTGATAGAGGCCTACAGGAGTTTACTCCTGTGTATATATATTTGTAGGCATCCTGAAAATCATGGGTACATACAGTCTCCATTTTATTCTATACATCCAAAGGAAGGGAGGGAAGTCTAGTTCACCAAAGGAGAGAAATCCAGGGAAGAGGGTCATGGCAATGTCCTCCAAATGTTTGAAAGACTACTAATGTGGATTATCTTGATTAGGTGGCAGTCGAATGGACACAAATTCTGGCTCAATAGATAAGACCAATTACCAATAGTTAGCTATGAATCAATGGTACGTGGAATCTTACAAAATAATGTCTCTTGCTGTAGTCTACACAAAGCATAAAGAGTCACCAGCAGAGGTGTTGGAGTGCGTATTCTTCCAGTTTTCTCATTAGGGATTTGGCCTTAAGTATGTGAATATGAAGTTCTACTGTAATGTCTCATAATTTTATGCTATGTACATGGTATATCCCACATTTTCATGTATTATATGCCCATATCATGGGAATGACCATCCCGTGTAGCTGGTTTATACATATTTAGATATTCTTCTTCTTTTTCTTGCTAGCCTACAACCCAGCTTCTAAGTTGATCCCAGCATGGGGTCCATCCCTGAAACTTCCTCCTACATTGACTTTCATGAAATGCCAGGCTTGGGGCCAATCAAGTCTCAAGTCTATGCTCATGCTCTAAACCATAGTTGATGTTCTCTGTCCTGAGGATCAAATGTAACCTTCTACCTGTTTACATAAGAGAACGTTTTACTGGAGCAGAGCCATTTCCATTCATTTCTCGGCAGTCTATGGCAGAGCTGACTAGCTACAACAGAAAGGGTAGGCCCCACAATGTGAAACGTTCTCTCTTTGGCAGTTTACAAACGCGTTTGCTGACCTCTGCTGCAGACCACATCTCAGTGCTCCCTCAGAAATGATTTTCTAATTCTCACACCAAAATGCCCTCTACTGCTAATGTTTCCAGATTCCCAGGAGAATTTTGTTGATATTGTTAAATATGACGTTAGATAAATGTGACTCATCTTCTTACTCTGTCATTTTATTTATTTTCTCTCTCTTTCTTTCCAACCCAAATACTACACTAAGCAGTAACACTGCGGAGCAGACAAACATGAATGTCCCTGGGATCTCAACACCCTGAAATCCATGTCAGGCCAGGTCTTATGCGTGGAGACATGGCTTTGCTGCTCCAGGGAGTAAAGCCCAACACCTTTTCCAATATCATCATAATTACAAGAGTCAGTTCAGTTCTATAGTGTTATTTTCATAATATGATAACAGAGGCAAAAGTTCCATATTAGACTCTGTGTTTCAGTGTCCCACAGAAATGATAAGGTCATTATGAGAACTTAATGAGGCAAAATATAGAAAAAGGATGTCATAAAATATGACAAAAACATGTGTCAGCCATTGTTCTTCTATTTTACATGTTTTGTGTGTGAGGTATTGTTTCTGTTGCAACTGGAGCCATAATTCTCTGCCTTGGGTAGTAGAACGGACTCAGAAGCTCCCTTCTTTAGCTGTGCGGAACCGTGCTTAGAAAGATCGCCAACAGTTACCTATCAAACTCATGCAAGTTACACTGCATCCCCAGTTCCCACCACCATGGGGACATGACCCCACTGACATAATCCAAAGTACGTGTTATTATCACATGTTAACACTCTTGAAATAATACAGAGCACCGCTCTGTGATTCTGCCGTTGCCGAGTGCTAACTGCACGTGCTGGCGTGCTTCTGTAAAGTCGGGTGGTATGTTTTTATACTAACCCAGTCTCTTCTTCCTTCAGCCCCCCAGGCCTCTTCACCTCTTACCAAAGACTATCAGTCTCCTCTGATAGAATGTGATGGCTCTGGGTGAGGAATGAAACCTCAAATCAAGAACTGCTGTTTAAGATTATTCTGTTCTCCCTCTCCCGACATAAACTTAGTTGGTACTTCAGACTCTCTCTGGAGTTTTATGCTGACCTTGGATCACCACATGCAATTAGGTCAGTGTATTAAAAATAACCATCTGCCTTTTAGGATTTGAAAACAGGCCAGCACTTTGGTGCCAGTGTTTCTATTTTTTGTTGCAGTGTGACGAAGGATAATGATATTGGAGGATCCAATACCCTTCCCAGTGAAACCTGGGTCTCTTCTCTACATGTTCACTGCAAAAGGAGAGGTCTCTTCTTCGTGAGTTAAAGTGTGAGAGGAAACACTCACAGATTGTAGAGCCAGACCGCCTGGGCTCATCTGAGGCTTGTCTTTGGGCAAGGTACTTAACCCCTCTGTGCCTCAGTTTCCAGTTTCTAAATGGGATGTTAGGACATACTTCATATGTTCATTGTTATGAAGATGAAATGAGCTAACGTACTGAAGTGCTCATTCAGGGTCTGGCCCCAAGTGTTCAACATAAACGATTCTTACCATTGTTACTGTTGTTCCTGTCCTGACAGAATTGTGTCCTTAGACCCTGGAAGCTTTGACTGCTTCCTTTCTATAATGGGAAAAGTACACCTGCTTTGAAACAATTATTTTGGACACTAAAATCTCACTGGCTGTAGAACAAATAATCACGTGTGAACAAATAGTGCCATAACACTTTTATTTAGTACTGCCAGAAATGGTTGGAGAGGCTTGGATCTTCCCAGGGAAAGAGAGCAACCCCCATTTAGGCTTATTCTGTCATAAGAACAATAATACTTATCTCCATATATTAAAAAAAAAAGTGTTTCTTTTGTGTCTACACCAATCTCAACAACTGCTTCAGAAGCCCAAGAATTGGTCAGTTTTTAGTTTAACATTTTCCCATGTGACTGAGCTAAGAGATAAAGATGAGTCCAAATCATCTGACATTTTAAAATGGGAACAATGTTCCTTTGAAATAAAGTGACTGTTGACTTGAAAGGTCAGGTGGTGTACTAACTGCCAGTAGTGTTCCAAAATGATCTCTAAGGTTTCTATGAAAATGCCTAATTATAGCTTTTCACATAAATAATTTTGTTTACATAAACTACAAAGACTAATAATTTCTTTTTAAAGATTAATGTTTATTTTTGAAAGAGAAAGAGAGAGACAGAGCATGGGTGGGAGAGGGGCAGAGAGAGAGGAAGACACAGAATCTGAAGCAGCTTCAGGCTCTGTGCTCACAGCTCAAAGCCTGATGCAGGGCTCGAACTCACAAACCGCCAGATCATGACCTGAGCCAAAGCTGAACATTCAACTGACTGAGCCACCCAGGTGCCCCCAAATACTAACACTTTCTTATCACTATTGGAACAGAATTATTGGCTTCTCTTTCTCTCAATCATTATTTGTGTGGTTCTCTTGGTAGAAATGTGACATTTGCTTATCATGAGCTTTTTGTACAAGTAGTGTCTCAATTCAGAAATTTTTCATACAGTTTCAAGATTCACACATACATATGCATGTATGTATACATATATGTGTACTTGTGCAAACTCATATTTTTTTCTACAAGTTTTTTTTTTTCTTATAATGCTTCCTGCAGCAGAAAAAGAAAAACAAAACAAAACCACAAAGGAATGTTACAGGAAGGCATATTAGCTTTACTTTGCAAAAGTTTTTCTTTGTTGTTTTACCACATTGTTACAACCTCCCTCTTTCCCACTTCCTGTTTTCTGTTCTAGGTGGATTCTCCCTCCCTTGGCTAACAGCCTCCATCATGCCTCGGAGCTTTTTTGCAAATATTTCCTCTCATCAGCCAACACTTTCCCACGTCCCCTCTGTCTTTGCCTTGTACAAGTCCTATCCACCCTTCATTAGAGAAGACCCCATGATACCCTTTTTAGAAAAAGTTCCCCGTGGTCTAACACAGAGGCTAGATTTTTCTCTTAGACCTTTTCATATGAATAGGTGCATTTCATTTGTGTCATGTTTTTTGGTTAATCCAAAGAATACATGTTTGTTAACTGGTTATATTATTCATTAAGGAAATGTTTCTTACTTTCTTGGCCCAGAATCAAGCACATTACTTCTATTTACATTCCATGAGCAGGAACTATTAATGTAGAACTATCCAGATGCAAGGATGCTAAGCCTATGAGCTATAACTCCTCTCTGAGTAGCCTTCTCACTCACTATTATCTTATGGAAACAAAATGAATTATTGGAGGACAGGAATATTGGGTGGCAGTTTACAAATGATTGAGATTTATAAAACCTAAGAGAAGCCATATGTGATAGAATAACTGCTGAGCAATGTAAGAAAAACAGATAATAATATCAACACTAAAATTAGGTTTTAAAATTGTATTGAGCTTTTGCTTTTCACATAGATTTTTCATTCTGTACCATGTCTCATGTTCTACAAAACAAGATGATTTCCAGAAAGATTAACAACAAATCCAAGATTATTCAGCTTCTAAGGTACCAATCAGGTACTTGAACTACAAGATTCTAAAGGCAATTATTAGTCTTACAATGCCTCTTTCTAAAGGTATTCAGTTAACTTTCTTTCTAAAATTATTCATCATACTTCTGTACCTTAAGAATTGCAAGAGAGCTGCTCTTCTCTGCAACAGAATAACACATGAGGAATAAGGATTTACGGCATATGAGTCCATTGAGTCCAGCACGGAGACAAATTCTGCCTAAAAAGTAGAAAATGAATACAGATACATAATGTTTCTTTTCTAAAAAAAAAAAAAAAAAAAAACATAAATTATTAGTAGCCACATGTATGCATTGGGAAACTGAGCTTCAGAATGCTTAAGAATCTAGTTCAAGATCACACAGTTAAATGAGGAAGTTGGAATTCAAACCTAGCATTTTCTGATTATGAGTTCCACAGACTCCCAATATACCGAAAAATAGGGGATTTATTATCCTGTGTACATAAGATCGATGTTCCTTTCTAAATGCTTATAACTTTTCATTTTCATATAAGGGTAGCATTTGAGCCTGGATGAATTATCTGTTCAGTACAGACTGAAAGATCTGGAAAAACAAATCTACTAGACTCAGTGGTAGATTATTGTAGATTTAAAACATCTTCATGGATCTATTCTTGATAAGTCTTGGGCAAATGGAATCTCTTGTAGTTCCATCAAATATTTTAGAGGACTATAAAAACATAGAGATTCTTGTTTCCTCTTGAGGATTGCAACAGTTAGCTATTCATAGACCAGTATGAGGAAGTTTACTGGTATAATAAATTTAGTGATCAATGAAATGAAATTAGCTAGTTCAAACGAAGATGTTTAGCATGTGTAATCAGCAAGCAGGAACAATAGTACAATAGTATTACCTAAATCATGAGTAATCTTATCTCCTCTTTTAAGAACTATCAGGAAAGATAAATTACATGGGCACTGGGTGCAGATTCCCAAGACAAGGAAATCTACACAAATTTCTAAAGATAATTTGTACTAAATACTTAATTAGGAACACTGGCTTTGTTCTATGAGAGACATTAACACTTCTAAGGAGTCATTTTGGAAATCCTCAATGATTAAGGGGATTTTGACTCTGGAATATTCAAATATGGCACACCCATCAGGAATTAGGAACTCATCATCTCCTTCACTTCATATCAGAGAATGGGAATTTATCAATAGGAATTGAGAATAACAGCAATCCCAAACAATTCCTATGACTGAGTAAGATCCGTGGAAGAAAAGGACTTACTCAAATATTTTGTTGTTGTTGTTGTTGTTTAGAATTTTATCTTTTATCTTAAACCATGCTAATATTTGCCTAGGAATCAGAAAAAGAGAGTTTTAACTACTTAATCTCAGTTCTGTCATCTTTAATGAAAACAATTGCCATGAGTTCTCCAGGTAATTGGAAATTATGAAAATTACAGGGAGGGCACAAACTCTAACCAACTGGAAATCTGAGAGAGTACCAAACTATTCACTGCAGTCACTGGCACCTAGCCACGATAGGAAAATGGGCAACCCAATTTATTTTCCACATTCAAGAATGCATTTTCTTTTTTCCAGATTATTTTTTAGAGCAGTTTTAGGTTCACACAAAGTTGAGAGCAAGGTACAAATTTCCCATATATACCCCTGGCCTCTACACATACATAAGTTCCACCATTATCAACATTACTCACCAGAATGACACATTGTTTACCAAGGATGAACCTGCATTGATACATCATAATCACTCAAAGTCCACACTTTACCTTAGGATTTACTATTGATGATGTACTTTTATTAGGTTGACAACAGTATATGATACATTGTATCAGTAATGATACATCAATAGAATATCAAAGTATATCGTAAAAATCTTGTGTGCTCTGGGTAGTCATCTTTCCTCCTCATGCCTGAAAATCAAAAATCCTTTTACTGGCTTCATAATTTTGCCTTTTCCAGAATGTGATATAGTTGGGATCATACAGTCTGTAGACTTTTTAGATTGGCTTTTGTCTCATAGTAATAGGAACTTAAGTTTCCTCCATGTGTTTCCATGGATTGATAGCTCTTTTGTCGTTGTTTGGTTGGTTGGTTTGGTTCAGATTTTTCTTAGCACTGAATAATATTCTATTGTCTAGGTGGACCACAGTTTATCCATTCACTTACTGAAGGACAATCTTTGAGTAAATACCAAGGAGAATGATTGCTGGATCATATGATAAGAGTGCATTTAGTTTTGTAAGAAGCCATCAACCTCTCTCCTAAAATGACTGTACCATATAGTATTTCTGCCAGCAACAGATGGGAGTTCCTATAGCTCCCCACCTCATCAGTATTGGTGTTGTCCATCTCCAGAGTTTAGCCATTCTTTGTGGTGTAAAGGTATTCCATTGCTGTTTTAATGTGCATTTCCCTGACAACATATAACATGAAGCATGTCTACTTGCCACCGCTCTATCTTCACTGATGAGGTGTCTGTTAAGGTCCATGGTCTATTTTTTATTTTATTTTATTTATTTCTGAGAGAGAGACAGCATGAGCAAGGGAGGGTCAGAGAGAGAAGGAGCCACAGAATCTGAAACAGACTCCAGGCTCTGACCTAGCTGTCAGCACAGAGCCCAACAAGGGGCTCGAACCCATGAACCGTGAGATCATGACCTGAGCCGAAGTCAGACACTTAACCGACTGAGCCACTCAAACCCCCCTCCATGGTCTATTTTTAAATGAGATTATTTGTTTTCTTATTGTTGAGTTTTAGGTGTTCTTTGTTTACTTTGAATAATCCTTTATCAGATGTCTTTTGTCAATATTTTCTCTCAGTCTCTGGCTTGTCTTCTAATTCTCTTGATCCTGTCTTTCATGGAACATAAGTTTTTATTTCAATGAAGTCCAGCTTATCAATTGTTTTAATAGATTGTGTCTTTGGTGTTGTATTTAAAAAAGGAATTACCGTACCCAAAGTCGTTTTGATTTTTTCCTATGTTGCAGTTTCCTTTTCATCTGCTCACCTATTTTAATGTCTTCCAAAACATACATGACAGCGATTGAATGAGATGATTTCTATGGTACCTTGCTTTATGTATTTTAAATGACTAGGATCATAGTTCAAAATATTCATTTCCCATGAAAAGCTCACTGTAATATTATGGTTCTGATGTAAGCAACAGAAAACAACATGGTTTAAGGGAAAACAAATATTTAAAGGACATGAAAAGTTCAGAGAGTCAAAGGGAAATCTACAACCAGTATGATAAAGGTGTCCACTTCAAGATAACTCAGATCCAAATGTTTTCACGCCTTGTAGTACTCTGCATTCATTGTACAAAGTCCAAGGGAAAAGTGATAGATGGGATGTTTTTTAGTGTGTTACACTTTCACTCCTTGCTTATAGAAATGAAGAGCATCTTACTGATCTCCCAGTGTGACATGAAGAATTCATGCAGGGGTAGTTCCTCAAATGACACTGAACATGTTAATAAAAATATATTACAACTGCAGGTAGTATATCATGTGTCTACTGCACCCATAATGACATTGTTGTCTATTAGTTTTCCATTGATATGTAGCAAATGACCTCAAATGTGGCAGCTGAAAACAATATCCATTTATTATCTTCAATTTCTGTAGTTCAAAAATCTGGGCAGGCTCAATTAAGTTTTCTACTTACAGTGTCACAAGGCCAAATTCATCATGGAATAGTCTTCCCTCCCTCCTATACTTTTTCAAATTCTACCAATATCTCAAAACACTTTCAAGTGTCATTATGAAATTTTTGGGACTTCTCTAGTAATCTCTGGTATCTTTCTTCTAAGCAAATGCAGCATACAATGTTTGTATTACACAGAGTTGGAAAGTATTAACATTCTTTTACTAACCTCAAATTTTGGCACATTAAAAAAAAAACTAGATTATGAGCTATCACAGAGTGTCTATTTTACCTAAATTTTATGTGACCCACAGCATCGACCAACGTTTTAAATACATAGCAGATAGCAGTTGCTAATTTTTACCCATATATTGACATTCCCAAGTGAAATACAAATGAAAATAAAAATCATTACGTCTGAATACTTCGCATTAATCCTGAGATATTCCCTTCATTTTACATTCATTGAAGTATTTTTTGCAAGCTCCGCTGTCATTTACTTTTTCATTCTCTCTCATTCCCGTCCATACAAATATTCCCAATTGATGACAAGGTTAAATCTTTAACAGGAAGGTTAACAATTGTAGGCACATGAAAAAGGACTGGATATGAAGGCAAAACAAAATTGCAGAAAATTCAGTGTCTTACAAAAATACCATGTGGATGCCTCACAACCAGCTCTCTATGCCCTGGGTAAACATATCTTGGAACAAAGCGGTTGGCTTAATAAGAGATCTGGCACTAAATAAAAGGTTTTCAACCTTCAGGGTTTAGCATCTGAACACACTCTTCAGGTGCCAGATTGGCTTGCCCTGGAGTAGATGGGGATTTGATGAACCTGTGTGTATGTACAGCATCGATGGCTGAAGAGGCAGGGCCTGGGAAGCAGGAAAAACCACTGAGAGAGAGAAGTGATGGGAAATAGCATCAGAATGTACTATAATATGACAAAATTCAGTGGATTCAGAGCCAGCCCATTAAGAAGCAAGGTTTGAGCCATCAAGCTGAGACATCTGGCCATTTTAACTTGGCCACTGATGGCGAAATAAAGGCAGGCCATCTTGGATTCAGCCATAATTAGGATAACTTCAATGATTCCTGATATTTCTATTTCAAGACTATACCTGAATGGTTCTACATCTGATGTCTCCTCTTCCTTTCTTTTTAATCAGTTTTAATAGTAGGACTATATGTTTCGATGGAATATTTTCCTGAGTATAGAGGTCGTCTATCAAAGAGAAAACTGACATTACCTTTTTCCTTACAAGAGATTTCAAGTAATGACAAAGATGGCCATATCTAAAAATCTTTTCTAGTAAAACAGTTGAAACTTCCTTCACCTAGGGACTGTTTGCATTTAGGTGGAAAGCACGATGGATAAATACTGGGTGAGTCTCCTAAGTTGGGCTGGCTATTAGTAGTCCCACTGCCATTAGTTTGTGTTCTGTGAGGAATGACTTGTGCCTATCAGAGCTTGTATTGTGACTTGTTGAGGACCCTGACATGTTGTCTCCTCACTGAGGACCTCAACCTTGCATGGTAGAGAAAGCAGCTTATGTTTTAGGATGTCTTGTGAATGCAAATTCTATGGTCTTGTTTGGAGAAGAGCAAGCACAAAATAATTTGGAATGTTTTGGTTTGGGATATCTTATGATATTAGCGTATACTATTTAGTATATGAATTAGAGATAGCCTTTTTATGGTCAAATAGCAAATAGAAGACTATTTTCATTCCTCATTTGCTGAAATTTCAAATTTGGAATCAATATAAATCATTTAAATTATTGGTGAAAAAGCACACTAGTTATTTGAGTAGATCTAAAGAAGAAATAAGCCAATGAAATATAGCCTTTAATTTCTTCTTTTAAACCTTTTTTTTTAATGTTTTATTTATTTCTGAAAGAGAGAGAGACAGCGAGAACAGGGGAAGGTCAGAGAGAGAGGGAGACACAGTATCTGAAACAGGCTTCAGGCTCTGAGCTGTCAGCACAGAGCCTGATGCGGGGCTTGAATCCACGAACTGTGAGATCTTGACCTGAGACGAAGTCAGACACTTAACCGACTGAGCCACCCAGGCGCCCCATAGCCTTTAGTTTCTAAGACACCAGGTTTGGAAGTGGATGAACTGGTCTGAAGAAAGCCTCATTCTGATGGAAAGAAGAATCTGGAGGCAGATATCCTAAACAATCTGAGCCCAAAGTGATTGATCAATGATGTTAGATCTGCATTTGTTTTTTGTTTTTGGTTTTGGTTTTTTTTGGAAAATGCCATGTGGCACGATCTCATTCCTTTGTTTCCTGGCCTAAGAGCTAGAGTCCAGTCAGAGATACTAACTCCTGGTTGTCACATCATTTCTAGGGAATAAATGCTATCCTGGGAGGGGAGCAGGATAATATAAAAATAAACAGTTGATTGTCTTTCCTTAATGTAATACATCGAACCAATAAGTCTATTTCCATAGAGACAGCTCAGGCTTTTTGTGTGTATGCTAGGTGGGTGAGGGCCAAAGAGTATTTCCAATCAGCATTTCTGGTCCCTCCCAATCCTTACAAATATCTGCCGGAAAATCCTTGAACATTTCTTTCTGGTGAAGTACATGGATCTTCCCTAGCAAAGTAGATGATGTATCAATAAACCTTCATGCACCAGCATGTCAGATCCAGAATTTGCCTCATTATTCTCAGCTTCATGCCAGTGTTGACTATGTAAATCTCTGGTTTAGGGACCAGCTCTGCTGCTTCAATCTCCTTGCCCCATTGGGCAAAGCCAGTGCTTAAGATTGACCTCCTGCGTTGTTAGTGAGAGTTCTCCACTTTCTCTACCAGAACTGAAATATTTCTATGTTCTCCATCTCATTTGTTAGAACATTGATTTCCTGGTTAGGAAAAAATTGTCAGGAATTGTGCCAAAATATCTTTGCATTTATTATCTCATCAAATCCTGAAAATGATGCTAAGATACTAATAGTATTACTGTAATTTTATCAACAATCATAGGCTTAGTCTACTTAATATTTTGTTCAAATTCACTGGCTGCCAGATTTGGGGTTGGAGGGCAGCTAGGTAATGACCTAAGTTCCCAGCGTTCCCACCTCTGTGTTAGCTTGAATTTTAGATCAGGGTAGGTTTTAAAACTGGCAAGTCTTTATAGATTCTAGTAATACTACATTTTAAAGAATGAGCTTGAATAATGAGCCTATTCTTGATCCAGGAAGCCTGCCTAAGTGGTGGGTAGTCTGATGACAAGATCTGAATTAAGTAACTATGGGAAGGATTGTCCCATTTAAGTCATCATGGGTTTTATGCAGAAAATTAGAAGATAGACTTGTTCTGTTACCAGAAGAAAGAAAACATTGGTGTTGGACAGGAAGAATCAGCTATGTACACAACATGTCTTTATACTTAAATGTAGAGAAAAGAAATATAAGAATGGTTTAAAAATTAGAACAGTGTTTGCTTTCAACCAGGTAAAGTGGAAGCATTTTATATCTTCGTTAAAATCATTAAGTATACTTTTTGGTTTTTTGTTTTTTATGTTTAAATAGGGAATTGAAATGCATATGTATATATAAATATATGTATATATGCATATCTATATGAATATATATGAAATTTACATATATAAGAATTTTCTTTATTATTAATCTATGAGAGAAAATCACAGTGATATAAACTATATTAAAATGTACTTTATAATAGCTTTTCTTTCTGGAAAACGAATGGGACTGTCCAAAAATATAGCTCACTTCCCAGTGGTGGAAACATCATTTTCTTTCCATTCCAAATTTTTGACCTAAAATGAATCACAGAAAAAATACTGATCTTGCTAATTCAGGAGAATCTTAAATATAGAAGAATCTCTATATAGAAGAATCCAGCCTCTTGTTGAGAAAATATGGCATCCACAGTATATCTTCAATTTGTAAAATTACTTGTTAATTTTCATAATATACAATCTAATAGATTAGGGAGAGAATGATATTTTTCCACAGCATCTTATGTAGTCATTTATTACAGCACTTCATTGAAAAATTTATTCAGCAAGAGTTAATGAAATACCTAGTAGATTTTAAGCAGTGATTGGCTGTGTTTTAAAATACCTAATTACATTTTATTGTACATGTTTTTATTTCTAACTCTACAATTTTAAGGAATTTATAAAATATCAAAATAAAATTCATAATCAAGTTATTGTATTCTATTGTTTTATCATCAATTTATCTGTAATGTATTTTATAAAGTCAGTTTACTGCCTTTCTTGGAAGGCTTGAACAAGGTGATAGTGGTTTGTAGATATTCTTACTTGAAACTGAGACCTAAGGAGATTTTGACCAAGATATTCAAAAGTTGTACTGCTTTTATGTTTTGAGGAGAGGAGTAGTTAACACCTCAAAATTCACACCTGTGCTCTGGAAAGATAAACAAAAACACTAATAATCAGAACATAATTTGAGTCTAGGATTCTCATACTTGGGCTTTAGTCCATATAATAACCTTTATTTATTTATTTATTTATTTATTTTTTACTATTTAACAAAACAGTTCTACTTCAGGCATTTATAATTTTCCTCTTTTCCTTTTTTATTGCCCCAATATTACAAATGTCTCTGACTCCTCCATAGCAATCTAGAAACTGTTGGATTCTCTTCCATTCCATGGTTGGAAGAAAGATATTTGTCACACGTTAGGGCTTCAGTGATGCATTTCTAATATCATAGAATGATTCTAGTCATTACTGGCCACAGAAATCTCAGTGTTCATTCAACCCTTTCTGGTATTCATTACGTGATTTGATTTTTCACAATTCATTCAAAACACTATAAGTTACCAGTTTAATTTCAAGATGCTACATTTTAAATCTTATTGTTTATTTTCAATATGTTCTATGCAAGATCAATTCTAGAATGTTCAGTAACACATCCTTGAAGTTCATCTCATAACTTCTGATTACTTTTCCTCTTTTGGCACTTGAGGATCCTCTCATAATCTTTTGTTTCCTATTAAACTTCTATATTACTTTATATCAAAATAGATAATCATTTTTCCTGATTATTTAGAAAATGAATTGAGCTTAAAGGTGAATATAACAGACATTGAACAGAATTCCTGAAATATAATGATAAAGAAGATAAGAACTCCGACCACAAAAGACAGGGAGTCCAAGATTCCAACCCTATGTGCAGAAAAAAAGCTGTTTGATTTTCTTATCAATTTCTATAGGCTTAATATTTCAAGCACTTCCTGCTATGCTTATGCATTAAAAAGTTGAGCTAATAATGCTGGCATTAGGGTTAGTGAAGAATATGAATTTAAGTTATTCATAAATGCTAAACATTGCAATGCAAGTAGTATATACAATGTAGGCGAGTCATGCAAATGAAAATAATGTAAAATTGCTTTAAATGTTATAAACAAATATTTTCTTGGCATTGATGAAAATGTCCAAAGTTCAATATTACTTATTCTTTCCTACAAAGTCAATTTCTACCAGTAAGAATTCAGGAAATTACAAAATAATATCAAAGAGTTTTTAAAAGGAATTAAAAGTCACATGAGTTAGGATAATGAATACCAATTTTAATTATAATACTCCCTATGAGACAGCCCAGACATGAACAAAGAGACAGGCAGGGGTTTTAGAGGGAGGATAGCAGTTTGTAGAATCACCTCATAGCAGTTACCTCTTCTATCACTATCCCTCTTTCTCTCTCCTTCTCTCTGTCTTTCTTTCCCATTTTGGTTGTCCGTAGGGGAAAGGGGGAACCTCTTTCTACCCCAGTAACAACATCACCAACAAAGTACCATCCATAGGTTAGACAGTCCAAGGGAGAGGACTTAAACCTCCTAGTCTGTACAAAAGGAGCCTGTCCGTTCTACGACCACCACCAAAGTCTGCACATCAAGGGTTTATGCAAAAAATAGGGTTTGGTGTTAATTCTCAGGGTATTAATATAAAGGCACTCTGGTTGCTCTAGTATTGTATATGCCTTTCTCTAGCTCCTCAGGGAAGGCCGAGACAAGTCTTAGAACCAAAGATTTAATCAATCTCTATTACTAAAAATATGACTCACAAGAGCACTGGAAATTGAGATACTCTTGAGTGGTTTGGACAAGTCAGCTTATATCACTGGCTTTCAGTTTGCTCATCAATAAATGACAGTTTAAAGTCTAAAGCACTTAGAGCCTTAAAATTCTTCTAATCTCCCCTCTCTCCTCTTTGTTATTATGTTAGAAAGTTTTATCTTTTATGTTTATTTCCAAATGTGTGTTGAATCAAATTTCCATATGCTATTATGGTGGCACTAAAATGCAACATAGTTAAACTGTATCAGTTTATACAAGCAAAATAATGGTCACCAGGAATTTGCTATGAATTATTATCTGAGTACAGACTACCATCCATATTTTCATGGCAATTGGGACCCTGCATTGTGGGGTATAAGGAATGGTAACAAGGGTAGATTGTACATTGTGGTAGGCAGTAGAAATCCATACTGGCATTTTCTCTCTTTAAATCACTTTTGATGGCTTAAAAAAAACACAGACTTTGGTTCTTATACCATTTGCGAATAATGTCACATCTCTCAATGACATTCGAAATCCAAAGAAATTCATTTCCATTCAACAGTAGCATGGAAATAATTTCAAATCAACTTTGGGACAACGATAGCAAAATGTTGTTTTGAAGTCATTGAGCATGGAGAATCATGTCTTACGCCATCTGTTGACAAAATGGAACTCTGCAGCCACGATGGCTCCAGAATAAACCCAAGGAGTGCATTAGTGCTGGAAGCTAATTTAGAAAGGAGAAAAACAACAACAACAAGGCAGCAACTACAAAAAGCCATGGGGTGTCCTCATAAAAAGGCAAACAAAAGAAAGATCAAGAAGTGCAAACCCCGAGCTTAGATGCTTCTTTATTTGCACACATCTGCTTACTGAACACATTCCAATTTAATTATATAGCCAAATTACCATCCTCTTACAGAACTTTTGTCATGGTTTTCAGATTCTTCCAAGTGTCAATTTCAGTGTAACTCCCTGTATATTTCAAAACAATGCCTGGAAATTTTCTTCTCTCTGCAATTATGCAACATTCAAAGATATGGGAATTTTTCTCCCCCACCTAATCAAATTTTTCATGTTAGCTTCCTAAAAACCACCTCCCTTTATGTATCCTCCACCTCCCTTTATCTGCATATGTCATTTGTCTCCAGATTTTATTTAGACAATTAAATAAATTGGTACTTAATCTTCACAGAAATGTTAGAAATGTGGGATATGTATTTCCCTTCAAACTTAAGTGAGCTAAAGTGTCTGCTTCTATAATAAGTGAAAACAAAAAAAAACAAAACTAATTCACTGAATATGATTGTTAAATCTCTAGAAGTATTATGAAAAGGTTTTCTTTTTTTTTTTTTTTTTTTTTTTTTACAATAGTGGTGCCAGTATTACAGAAAGCTTTTGTCCAAAACAGAAATTTCCACTGAAGCCCTATGTCATCAGAAAATGAATTTGGTTGAGGGGTTATTTCATCCTGAGGTTCTCAATAAAATGTACTTATTGTCTACAGTGATGTAGACTTATTTATAACAATTATTGGGGCTTTAAATATATGCTTATAAAAATGACCAGCTTTAAATAGAAAAAGGAAAAGATTTATTTTTATCAAAGGTGGTTTTATATTCCTTGATCTGATTGGTAGAATATAAGATATAAAAAATGAGAAATAGTTCAGAGACTATATAATCTCCTGACAAGACTAATTTATTAAATTAGCCACCTATTTATATACCCCAAGCATTTATTAAATGTGCACTTTGTGCCAAGGAATGTGCAAGATAATTTTTATATCCATTATTATATTAAGTTTATGTGTGAATCCTTTAAGGTAAATCCTTCTTCCCTATGAAGACAATTCACTCAATATTCCATATTTTAGTTATCAATGATTTGGTTGCATTATCTGAGTATTTTCCTCACTTTTCTTTCATAGGTTGGAGTCTCTCAAATAGAACATAAACACAAAACTGAAACAAATCAAGTTGCAGTGGTAATTGGGTTATGAAGATTTTGAATTCTGTTGATATTGACTTTGACTTGCATTAGCAGGAATAGGTGCTAATTTTATGTGGCCTGAAGTGTATATAAGTTTTAGTCTTTCTAAGCTTCGTCCCCTTGGACTAAGTCCTTCTCTGTACATCACTCCTTTCCTTACTCAGAAGCATACCATTCCTAAATATCACAACCTGCAAGAACTGAACATCACTTTTAAGTCTTGTAAAAGGTAGAATAAGTCTGATGGAGAGCTGAATGATGGTTAGGTTATTGCAAAGAATATTCGCCACCCTGAGGTGTTGGGGAAAACAGCCAATGAATCCAGGCAGAAGCCCATCCATTTGGCAAATAACTGGTCTCTTCAGTGGAGACAGCTGCTTTCCTGCCCTTTTGGCTGGAAAGTACTGGCCAAAAGTCCCTATGGATGAAAAGGAGGACAAAAATATTGGTGATACAGGACAAGTATAACAAAAGAAGAGCCTAAAGCCAAGAGAAAAGCAGTTTATAACAACCCGTTTAGGAAACTGGGCCCAGATCTGTGTAGGGAAATGCCAGTTGCCTTGTCTTCCTTCAAATGTCTTTTCTACTCTTCTCAAGGCAGTATTTACAAGTATTTAACCATGAGCTCTCTTTCAATAATACAGGCTAAGAAGGAGAGCTTTTCTTCATTGATTCTTCACTGATTCATGGATAATTGTTCAGAGAAACAATTGTTCAGAGAAAGAGCACTCTCATTGATCAGTATGGCAGTTCAGTTTGTCAGCATTTATATAAATGCCATCATCCACAAAAATTTCTCAGAAGAGTTTGTTGTAGAACCAGTTAGTAGTTGGAACAAATGAGAGTGAATGAATGCCAAAACTCTATCATGTTCATTGTACTGTCTCGTGTATGACTAGGTGATTCAGAGTGTGATAAAAATTACTTTCACTTATCTAGAGCCAGGATATCATGCCAAGAACCGTTTTTTGGTAAGTATCTGGTAAAAAAAAAAATTAGTTGTAGATACTTCAATGTGAGGGAAAACCTCTTTACTAGAAAGCACCGAAGAATGTCTCTGGAGATGAAAACAAAGATATAAAGAAACAATAAAACAATTTGTATACCAATACTGTAGAGGTGTGTTCAATAAACCATCACCTTGATTCTGACTCAGGTGAATTCTTTCACCTCTCACGCCATTGGTTTCCACCTGATTGTTGCCCCATATTTGTGGCCCCTGTGTGATCCAGAGACACCCCATTTACACAGCACAAAATCTAAGTTTTGTTGCAGATTTTCTACCTCACTACCTGGGGTTTGTTGTCTCACTGCTTTGAAAATGAAGAGGCGAAGGGGCACCTGGGTGGCTTAGTCGGTTAAGCGTCCGACTTCGGCTCAGGTCATGATCTCACAGTTTGTGGGTTCGAGCCCCGCGTCGGGCTCTGTGCTGACTGCCAGCTCAGAGCCTGGAGCCTGTTTCGGATTCTGTATCTCCCTCTCTCTCTGACCCTCCCCTGCTCACACTGTCTCTCTCTCTCTTTCTCAGAAATAAATAAAAAGCATTTTGAAAGAATTAAAAAAAAAGAAAATGAAGAAGTGAACACAAAATGAGCAGCAGGCAAAAGTTTATTAGAATATAAGATCAGAAAGGAAGAAGTAGGAAAGCTCTCTTTACAAAGGGGAGTCATTCCAAAGTGAAAGCCCACAGACAACAGGCAAGGGCCCTGGTTTATACGGTTCTGATTGCTCTACCTCTCCCCTCCCCCTTGTTCCTTTTCAAGTCCTACCCTTATTGGCTAGACAACTCTAGGTGCTGGGTTGTCCATTCCTGATTGGCTTGTTTTCATTGTATGAGGGGCGTATGTGGCCAGATTGTTCCTTGTGGGTCATAGGTTTTATGGTTTATTTATTTTTATCAGCTCTTATGTCCAATTCCTGAGGGGAGCCTGAGGGGGAGTAGGTGGTGTCAGTTACATTCTTAAGAGGAACCTTATGCCTGAGGGAGTTTGCTGTGGTCGGACACTCCCGGCATTGTTCCAAAATACGTGTCTTTTGGGGCGCCTGGGTGGCTTAGTCGGTTAAGCGTCCGACTTTTGCTTAGGTCATGATCTCGCGGTTCATGGGTTCGAGCCCCGCGTCGGGCTCTGTGCTGACTGCCAGCTCAGAGCCTGGAGCCTGTTTCAGAGTCTGTGACTCCCTCTCTCTCTGACCCTCCCCTGCTCACGCTGTCTCTCTCTCTCTCCTAGAAATAAATAAAACATTTAAAAAAAAAAATACGTGTCTTTCCCCACCCAGGGCCCTCAGGTCATATTCCCTTCCCCCTGCCTATTTTATCCTGCTTTTCCCTATCATAGTTTGACCCTTAATAGTGTTTAACCATGTATTCACACCCATCTAAACATGTCTGGATGACGTATGTTGCAAACACACCAAAGATAAAGTCTCTTGGTATAACAGGTCTAGGAACCTCTGTGACCAATTTGTCCTAGGAAAAGAAATGGTTGAAATGCGCGTGGTAGCGATTAGAGACCTCACCTAATTCTTCTCTTTTCGGTCACAGGATGAGGCAGCATGTATGTGATGTGCTCTCCTAATGAAATGTGAGTGGGAGCAATGTCTGTCAAGTCTTGGTGGATGACTGTGAAAGTTAGTTTGCCACTTGCCATGTTCCCCACCCTACCTCAGCCGTTGTGGAAGCCTCCATTGAGAGGCAGGTTCTGACTATCAGCTCCCCAGGTGACCAGTGAGCAAATCTCTTTGCTGTTCAGCTGGATGAGTTTTAGGAGAGAGCGTACACTTAGGGTATGCTTTATCAGGAAGAGGCACCAAGAAATCTTAGTGATCCCTCTGGGACCTTGAGAATTACAGAAGAATCCCGGGAAGTGCACCACTAGGTGAGGCAGGAACAGAACAGGGAATCCCAGCAGAGAAAAGAACATGGATTACACCCCATTAGGGTTTCTAAAAATATTACAGTGGACTTTAAATAAGGCTAGACATGGCTTAATTTCAGCAAGTCTGAGTTCCAGAGGAACATAATTTACTGATAATATGACCCAATTATTTACTCTATCTCTTCAGAGGATTGGGTTGTCCAGAAAAGCCTGGTTACTTGTCTCTTAATTTCAATTACTGCCTCAGATATTTCTGTTTTAATGTGAATGCGTATGCTCTTCCTTCTTTTCTCAGCTATAATCATGCCAGAAGTCATGTCATCATATATAAAGTTGTGCATCTTTTCTGGTAAAGACAGAGGGTTTGATATATTTTGATCATGTTGATGTTAACATGATAAAATAAGTTTAAATACTTAATTATAAACCAAAAGATGATAGGAGAAAAGAGTTAAAATTATAAAATTGATCAACTTCAGCTGGCCTCAAATTTGAGCTTCCCCAAAACAAAATTTCTATACTGTCAGCTCAGAATCTCAGAAGTTGCCCTCAATCTTCAATATTCTACACATTCCAGAAAAAATCAGGCAAAATAAAATAATCATGAATTAACACAGCTTCACAGAGCTTTCTATAAGCCATTATAAGTATGTAGTCAATAAAAGTATTTATAATTTATATTATATATATATATATAAATATAAATATATTATATTTATTATTTATATTATAATTTATCCTGTAATTCTGCTTAAAAATATCTAAGTGATCTAGTTGAACACAATATAGTTTAATAATTTTATTATAGTTTATTAATACTTTAAATAAAATGTCTTTTCAATTAAGTAGTTCCAAGTATTTGATTCTCCAAATTGTTTAAGATTATTTTTTCTCATCTCTTACTGAATTAAACTAATTCTTTTAAAAGCTGAAGAAATTTAGGATCCACCTTGATATTAATATTGAAAGTATCTCATTAGAAGAAAATATCCCTTGGTTCTGTCTAAGACATTGAGTTCTACTCATTGTTTTTTTTCCCCTTTCCCTAAATGATTGTTTTCCTATATACATTAATGCAAAGTCCCTCTTAGTAATTTGAAATGGCATTAGTAATAGAGATTATGCACTGCTCTGGAAATAGATAGTATGCCCACTGAAACTACCTGTAAATAATTGGAATTTAATGTCTATTTCTACTCAAGCCTAAGGTCAGTAATGCTCTTCACTCTTTGCTGAAGAGATATTGCTATAAGGAGGATCTCAGAATCTGAACCTTCATGTGATAAGTACAAATTGTAAACTTCTGAAGTTTTTCATGTCTTAAATGAATAAAGCATAATAGATAACAACCTTTGGTTTCATTATAAATATCTGGGAACACGAGGCAAGTCAACCTGAAAAAGAAGCAGAAATGATCAGCAACAAAGTTAGAAATACACAGCAGAAGCCCTGATCAAATTGTACCTGAAGCTTGAAGTGTCTGTTTATATTTCAGCTTGATGGAATGGATGGGCCAATACATCCCATTTTCTTGAGGAGGGCCATCTGTTACCTGGCACCAAAAAAATAATAACCCATCCATTCAAATACTAATTCTTTAATGCTTTTATTAATTTGTAACCTCAATAAGCTTTGAGTAATTGATAATTAAATGACATTTAATTTATATATCCACAAATTCTATATAAATGCAATGACAGTTTGTCAATCAGTTATGCAAATGGTATGTCATGTGTCAGTCATTTTGACATTTTTTAAATGAGATTTTTAGTAAATTTAATAGATCTAATAATAAAACACAGAAGTATAAAATTAAGCATTTTTAATTTAACTTAATAACTTGACCAAAAATCAGCAAAAGAGGTGAAATTCTGAAGAGATAATTACTATAGAAATGCTAATTAAAGTAATGATGGCTTGAAGTGGTTGATTACACTGCCCAAAAATACGTATGTTCGATTATGATATAGAAACTGAGCATTGCCTTACACAGCATGCTGGGGAAGAAATTGGTACTGATTTCCTATGGAACAAAATGAAAAATTGTGTCAAAAATACTAAGAAATGTATTATTTTTTTTTGTTCATTGATGTGACTTCTAAAATTTGTCCTATTGAAATGATTGACTGGTGTACAGATATGTTAACATAACTGGTTTTTATATGACAGAGAATATATTAAAATGTATCAAAAATTAGGATTTAACTTTAAAAATATGTAGCTATATAATAATTTATAAAACTGAAGAAGTTCCTTTTATCTGGGCATTGTGTCCCAAAACGAAAATAGAGAGAAAAGAAACTGGAGAGGTGAGTTGAGTCTAGCTGGAGAGGGCTTTGTATGCTTGTCTTGGAGTTGAGACTTATCCTAAGGACCATGATGAGGTGTTGTAAGGAGTAAATCAGAAGACTGATATGATCATATGTGCATTTTTTTTTTCAATTCACTCTAGCCACAGGTGGAAAAATGAATTCTAGGCTACAAGTTTGTCACTGGACAAAACTGTCAGAGAAAAGATAAACTATCCCATTTAAAAATAATATTTTTAACACTACTCAACTATTGAACTACAATTATTTTCTGAGCACATACTATATGTCAGACACAGTAGGATACTGACATAAACAACCTAAGATCTCCCCTGTTAAAATGTGCATTGATTGAAATTGATCATTTATTTAAAGTGTTCCTGTAAGTCTCAAGGCAAAAGGTAATGGAAGTGCAGCTACATTTGAACACATTTTGTTCTACTATTTTGTAATGTTACAAGCAATGATCTGTGCCATATGATATGCCAATGCTAAAGGTTTTGGTATATATGAAAACAATTTTGTTACAATACAAATCATCTAAACCTTTCAAAAAAGTAATTCACTATGTTTATAAATATATTAGATAAATATTATAGAAGATTATTGCAGAAATGATACACTTAGTTGGATTTTAAAGTGTATCTTTTGGGTCACAGTAGTAATAAGCTGTGTAGACATAAAGATTAGAAATTAAAAATGGAGACAGGGAGAAAGAAATGTAGAAAGAAAGAGACAGAGAAAGAAGGAAGGAAGGAAGGAAGGAAGGAAGGAAGGAAGGAAGGAAGAGAAGGAGGGAGGGAGGAAGGTGGAAGGAAAGAAAGTAGAAAGAAGGAAAGAAAAGAAAATATCAGTTTCCAACATGAAAGCCACAATTGGTATATGAAATTTGGTTCTTAATAGTAATAACTCTGGATTCTTCTTAATTCCACTGAAGAGCAATCTTTGATTCTGTGTGACAATTATCGTTCAGTTACTTTCCAGTTGGTAACAAGAAAGAAGCACCAGAGACCAGTGTTAGTAGGACTGGACATGTCCAGTTTTGGGGGACATGTGGCTACTTATTAAATGTCTCCTTTACCTTTGGAATCAGATTTCTCAGTTGATGGGTGATATAATTCTTAAAATCTTAAGCATTTCTGTCCTTCTCTTGCTTTTGCTCATCAACTTATTTAATTATTTTCACATGAAGAATTGCTTTGTAGAAACTGTCTTACATCAAGGAAATTCCCACAAAATTATGACTTTTTTACACACAAGATTAAATACATCTTGACTTGTATTGATGCGTATGGATGATTTTCACACTGAAGACATGAAAGATGGCACATTGCCACATAAACTTGCTCAGTTTAGCAAAGCCTTCTAGCTGGAAGGGTAAAATATCTCAAGATTAATAACATGGAGATATTTTCGAGGCAGGCCTTGGGCCTTAAAAGTGAACCTCCCCTATACGCTTTTTCTTGTACTTGGGTTGTTCAGTTTTCTGAGATTAGCAATTGCTAGGTAGGTGTCTTTTGGAATATCTGGGCCAGCTGCATCTTATCCAGGGTCCGGATCTTAGTCTGATAAATACAGAGGACTTTGAATTCAACCAAAAATTCTCATTACTTAGTAAAGTGGGTTAAGACTGAGAGGAATGAAAATCTGGCCACTTGAAAAGACATATGCAGAAAGTTCAGACGTGAGGAGTAGGTTGTATAATATTTACCACAGTAGTTAACTTGGAAACTTACTTGCTGAGGATTATGGTTCCAAATCATTGTAGCTTTTGCTGATATTAAGATATACCCTTCGGGATATACGACATGTGCCAAGAGTTCAAACTCAGGCCACGAGAACATTAACTCTCCTGTATTTTTATAGAGGTTATAGGGTCAAGAAGTTGCCAAGATGTTTCAGAACAGGGAGTATATGACTTTATCTCCCAGACTTAAAACCACAGCATGGTATCTAAGGAGATTATTGGAGAGGGATTCCATGAAGCCAAAGTATTTAACCCAATAGCTGAATTCTTGGACCTTGACTGATAGCATTTCAGTGAAGCCCTTGCAAATATAAAATTTTGGATAATAGTAAAATCTGACTTTTAATCTTGAACTAATTTCAAAGTTTGCTAGCCTAGACCATTTTGTGAGATGCTGATCATTTAAAATGAAGCCAAACCTTGAACAAAGAAATAAAAGATAAACCAAGATTTATATCAAATTTTGGAAATTAGATAGATAGATGTTAGATAGATAGATGATAGATAGATAGATAGATAGATAGATAGATAGATCTTCCAAACATAAGACATAGTGCCCAGTTGTTTTCTCTTTTCAAGACCTTTTCTGTGTGTTCATGACCTGATTTTATCCTCTAGTGCCCCTTCTCATTGTTGAGACCTCTTTCTACAAGTACACTTCACTTATACATTTTTATTTATAATCTCAGCGTAGTTCTGGTGCTGAGGCTATAAGCATAAAGAAAAACACACAAGATCTCTAACATTACTCTGCTAATATTATATGGAGAGACAGCCAACAAAGAATAAATGAGTAAACACATAAATAAAATTAATCATAAGTGAGGACAACTTAACAAATAAAATAGGGCAATTGGCCAGAGCGAGTCAAGGAAAAGGGAGAGAACATCTGACATTATAATGTAAGGATAACATAATATTCTCTTCCTTCTGTTCTTTTTCATTTCATCTTTTGTGTTTACTACTGTACTTAGTAGTTTCCTTTGTATTTTATGGAATCAGGGCCTGTGGTTGGCTTAGTCGATTAAGTATCCCTCTTGATTTCGGCTCAGGTCATGATCCCAGGGTCATGGGATTGAGTCCTGAGTTTGCTCCATGCTGGGTGCAGAGCCTGCTTGGGATTCTCTCTCTCTTTCTCCCTCTGCCCCTCTCCCACTGCACTCTTTCTCTCAAAGAAAATAAAATTTATATTTTATGTATTCAAGAAAGTGTTATCAATGAGTATATGAGATCAGATCAGTAAATGCAAGTTTTCATTTTCTCTAGTATTTTTGTAACCTTCCTGAGCAGACCTGGAAATCAAAAACAGAGTAAGCTTTACAATATATATTATATTCACTGGTTGAAAGAAAATACTATTAAGTGCTTGGGCTTTTTTCCCCCTGACATAGCCCACATAGAGGAGTAAATGATGAAAAAGCAATTTAAGACAAAAGGAGATATTACAAACTGTACTAAGACAGAGAAAATGTTCCTTAAATGAGCTTAGCATTTGGGAACAGTATTGAGTTGATACTTTTACTATCTAAAGCTGTACATCAATATCTGCTGGAGGGTGTAGATGTTCTACTCAAGAAGAAATTAGCACAAACATCCAAAAACATGTGACTGCAGCACAGAAATGTAGAAACATAAAAGAACATTTACGTTTCTGCAAAAACAATTCCTGCATGTTAAACAGGCATAACATTTCTAATCCACCGAAACCTTAAGAGCTGTTTTGTTTGTTCATTGTATCTGATATGCAATGACATACTGGTTGGGGGTCCACACTAGTCCCCTATAAGGACAATAGCAAGGCCCCTAATTCACCCCAACTCTCCACGCTGGGATTCTCACTCTTCATACAAGCAATAGCTAGAGCACTAACCCACAGCAGCAGCCTGGAACCATCGTCCAGACCATTTGCTGCGGAGCTCGCACTCTGGGGGCAGAGAGCCTGTGTTCAGTGATCACAGCTTTAACACTTGACTCTTGTGTGCCTTTGAGTAAATTGCTTAAACATATGTCTGGTTTTCTTGACAGTACCAGACAGGAAATAATGGCAGTACCTAATATTGAGAGGTTGTGAGAATTAAATTAGTTAATGCAGATAAAGGCTTTGGAACAAGGTTTGACACACATACACACACACACATACAAAAACCTTTCCAAAGAAATATATCGTCATCGTCGTCATCATCATCATCATCATTTATTTGGCCTCCATCAGTCTTACTGTATGTTATTATTTCAATTGAGTCAGAACTCAGGTGGAGGAAACCGGACCATTATCAAATTAACAGTTTTTGCAGAATGGATCAGGAAAGTTGAAAATTAAGCCTGGAACTAAAAATTAAGGCTCATAAACTCAACTGGAAGATTTAGGAAGGCCAGGGAACATAAGAAGTATGTGGTCAGTGATTCTGACCTTGGCGATAGAAGAAGATACTATGGCACAGAATACAGACGTGCATGGAAAAATTCATACAGGCTAAACTTGCAGCAGGAGCACAGAGTGACCCCAGCGGACTTGATCTGTGTCACAGCCAGCCAGCAAGGCGACTGACCACCAGGAGGGCCAGAGAGATACCAAAGGCTCCTGGAAGTGCCAGCAGGGTTGCCCTGATTTTCTTTTCTAGAAAATGCCCCCCTCTGGTTTTCCCCGGGCTTAATGGATACAATCAGTGGGCTAGGGAAGAAAAAGCGAGGGGTTTCAGGAGGAGACCACTTCCTTTCCAAGCCTGAGGCTTCCTTGTGGGAGCAGCCAACCCACCTCCCACCTGACCAGCATCTGGGGGGTGCCTCCTGCCAGGGGAAAGGCAGCCATCTCTCTGCAGGTCTCCCCCCAGCACCCCCCCACTCAGGTTTCCAGAAACTGGAAGATTGCTCACTTCTCTGGGTTCTCTTAAGGAATCCAAACTTATAAACACAAAAGTATGTACCGACGTGAATATTTAGTATGAATATGGAAAGATATTACAACAAATTTAAAATTTTAAAAGGCTGGCAGTTACCCTTAACCATCACAAAAGATCCAAAAGAATAAGAAATATTTTTTGTTAAATAACAGCCTGCTATCTCTAGACTGAACCCTCTCCTTTTTCTTACCATACTCGTTGATTGCCTCTTTAAATGGCAAAATAAGCCTAATGTTTTTATAGACATAATAAATAATTTTGCTATTCTTCTAGTGTATTTATTTATAAATAAAAATGTGCTCTTATTTTGCTAGTTGTGGAATATCAGTTGCACATTGTGCAATACAGGTTGCACATTTTAAAAATTTTTTAAAAATATTTTTAATTTATTTTTGAGAGACAGAGACAGTGCGAGTAGGGGAGGGACTGTGAGGGAGACCCAGAATCTGAGGCAGGCTCTAGGCTCCCAGCTGTTAGCACAGAGCCCCATTCAGGGCTGGAACTCACAGACTGTGAGATCATGACCTGAGCCGAAGTCAGATGCTTAACCGACTGAGTCACCCAGGCGCCCCTAAAATTATTTTCAGTATGAGAAAATTTCTGGCATATTTTATCATCCATGTGTTATTAAGATTTAAAAAGATTTTCTTAGGGTTCCTGGCTGACTCAGCTGGTTAAGCATCTGACTTCCGCTCAGGTCATGATCTTCAGCACAAGTGAATTGGAACCTCGCATAGGGCTCTGCACTATAAGTACTTGGGATTCTCTTCTCTGCGCCCCTCCCTGACGTGTGTGCGCCTGCGCACGTCCTCTCAAATTAATTAATAAATTGAAAAAACAAACAAACAAAAAGATTTTCTTCATGCTGAATTCTGGCTCTCTGTATTTCAAACTTTGCTTCCCCACAGGTCTGGCCTTGGGTGCCAGGGGCTATGACATGGTCTCCGACCCTGCGTGTATCAGAATGCCGGCAGAATCACATGGTTACATTCCTACTTCTGAATGTCCAACAACAACGTAGTTGTTCATGAAGTGAACCCCATACTTCATTCTGATAAACCCAAACTCGATATTCCCATCTCCAGCTCAGTTTCTCTTTTGAAAACTGGTTTGGATCCAAAGGCAAATTCATACTAAGCCAACACTACCTAGCCCAAGAGTATATGAGATGGGGAGAAGACAGGGCGGAAGGACACATTAGTCTTGCATAGAGGCAGTTCAAACACTTGGTTTCTTCATATTTTACAAAACATTAGACTCCCTATCTACAGCCTACATTGCCTTTTTGGTAAATGTGGGAAAAATAAATTGGGTATACTTGTCTTAATTCTCATTCTCCTTATGAGGAGAGAGCCTAACTGTTCAGAATCTGAGTTTTTTCCATTTTCAACATACTGATGGTCCCCGTCTTCATCTCTACACCCCCCGTGCCCACACACACAGTCACACACAGGAAGGGAAACCCAGTCTATCCTGTGCATGACTAGATAGAAAGCTGCTAATTCTGGGGCTGATTCCATATTTACAGGGATTTCACAGTCAACATCTTAGATATACACATTCAATGTCAATAAATAGGTTGATAGCTGGCTTCCAGTCTGCCTGATTTTTAAAATTCTCAGTATGAGTAAAAATTGAGAGAGAGAGAGAGAATACGTCTTAGTAGTTTCTCCATATGCAAGCATAAGTTCCCCATTTAAGTTAGCATAGTGAAGAATTTTTTGAAGATCCTGAACCAGTTACTACTTGGACTATCAGACAGCTCTGTAATATTGTCCAGTTTCTCACATTTCTTAAAACGGTCCTCATTTACTCTTTAATTGTGCTTATTTACTCTTTCATTGTGAAAGGGCTTTCCTTTCATTGCTTTAAAACAATATTCTGGGAAAAAATCAGGTATTGACCAACATGACAACTCTCTTGGAGTATGGACATCAGTTCTGCATCCATCGCTTATGAGGTAATTTACATATAAAAAATCACACTCTGTAGCACAGGACACGAGGTTTTTAGGAGAGACATGATTCTATACATGGAGAAACAGAATTTTGGCTTTTCAAACTGTAACAGAGCCAGCCCTGTCCCAGACACCAGAATAAGTCCCTTGAAGAAGAGTTTAAATAAGTAAAAATGGAATAGATTTTGACTAAAGTCCCTGTGCATTTTCCAAGACAAACAGGTATGATTTACTGCCTGTTTACCATAATACTAAGGGTAGACAGTGACTTTTTTTTTTTTTAATATCACACCTAGATAGAAAACAAGAATTTGGACAGAGGAAAATGCAAAAAAGAGATAGCAGTATTCAATGACAATGATACCGATACTCAGGAGGGTATGGTTCAGGGGCAATGAGGACTGCAATGGACAGTTTGAAGCTTCTAGAAAGAGATACCAATACTCACATTTGGGGGTAGGGGGCTCTGGTAGGAGAGAAAGGCAGGCACCTTTAATAAATACAGTCCATGGACAAGGATTTCTTATGTACACGAGCCATTTGGGTATTCCAGTAACAATAGGGTGTGAGAATTCACAATTGGAGACTAAAGTCAGCAAAAATACAGACTATTTTGGTTTATTGTATAATAGACAATTATAGATGTTGCTGATTCATGATAACTGCTCCTTTCTATTTTAGTGGAAGAGGCCTTCAAAATAACCTTTCTACCTAAAGCCAGAGCTTACGTTTTTCTACTAAATGCTGTCTTCTGAAGGATATTCTCTCAGTCTGGATATTATGTCTATTAGAGTGTTAAAAAAATTTGAAGAAAATTTAGATAATGGTGGGAAATAATTACTGGAGAACTATGACCCTGCCATGAGGAGGAGGTCAAGGCTTGACTATTTCCATAAACTCTAAGCCCTTACATCCCCAAAGCGAAACATTTGTCCAGAACACAATGGGAGCTTACGATGTAATTGTTGATTGGTGATTAAATATAGGTCATAAAGTTATTTCTAAATTTACCCTTCAATTTCTTCTTATTCATAATATATAGATAGAATACTTAATTTAAACTATGAAAGAATGTTTAAATTGGAATATAATTATGTGTCATTTTAGTTAACTGAAGAGACCCTATTGAATGACTCACATACTCATGAACGAAATATTCAAAAATAGGTTCTAACTTTAGATAACTTGTGAACTAGACGTACTTTTTCTTTTCAGATCCCAGTGACTCTTTTTTTTTAACATCAAGGAAATATTTTCCACATGATACACCTCATGCTTGTCCTTTTTGACATTCCTTTTGATACTGATAAAATTATTAAAAGATATCTATTACTATTTTTTAAAGTAGTAATTATGGGCTTATAATGGTTTAAGATATCAATTTACCTACAGAAAGCCCTTTCAACTTATTAAGAAAAAACATAAAAGAAAGAAAAAAGCCTTAAGTGATAAAATAATTGAACTCATCAGTGTATGCTAACTGCAGTAAGCACATAGCCTAACATCCCCTCAACAGGTGATGTCTTCCACTTGCTTATTACTACATTCTGGAAATAATATTTGAATTGCTGATCTCTTACAGGTCTAATAGTGTCCCATAGCCACTCAATGGGATCCCATACACATATATCACAATAACTGAGCACTAAATGCTCTAACAATGGCTGATAATAATGAGCACTCCCCAACCTCCCCTGGGTCATGTATGTAATCTTTACAAAATAGTTTTGTAACACTAGCAAGTTCTCTTAGATGGATTAGGGATTTGTAGAAAAACTTTCACGTCTAGCTTAATAAAAATATGTGGCTATCTTTTCATCTAATTTGAAATGTTCTCTAGAGAGGCAAACATTTCCAGTGTCTGGGATCAGAAAGTAACTAAACAGTCACCAACTGCTGGCCTTGCTTTTGTTCCTTCTCGTGATGAGTCATTGGAGTGCACTGCTCGGTTGTGTTATTTTTCCTTACAATTCTACAAATCTTGAATTCCTTCAAATGAAGAACTCTGGCAACTCAAAAATTAACAAAACAATGCTTCTTGTTTACCTGAAGCGTGAACTACCAGGTATGGATGTAAATAAAAAATTAATAAAATGAAACCTTCACATTGCTGTTAGTTCCAGCTTTCAACACACATCAAATGACTTTCCCTTTGCTGTTTTCGTCTAAAAAGATATATGATAAATAAGGCATACCTTATATTATAGGCAAACATAAATGTTTCTCTGGAGAGGTGCAGAGTACAGTCACAGAAAGATTCTACTTACTGCTTATTTCTATTGGTGTTATGCTTTTGTTTATAATATTTGTAATTTTAATCATAATTATAGTTTGGATATATTTTCTTAATGTGCATATTATTCAAATCAGCATCAGTGGGTTATTCATAGATCTAACAAGGACCCCAAAATATATATTCTAGCTGATTGTTAATATTTCTACTCCTTTTACTAAAACTATCTGTGACAACATTAGTTGTGAGGCCTAAAATGTAATTATTTCTTTAAAAAATATTTTCTTGACTAAAAATTGCAATAATGGTAAAATGACCAAGATCACACATTACTTTTAAAATAGATCTTTAAAGTCACTTGATCTCTGAAGTAAGCAAAAGGAGAGAAACCTACAAAGAAGTACAGTCTGTGGGCTGTGTTTATAAATCCAACAGAGAGTCAGGAAAAAAAAAACGACCTTTATTCACTGCCTGATTTTGGCCAGATCTTTTCGTGCCTGTTCATATAATTAAACCATCTTAAAAATGGTGTTTCTTATCATACATATTTTATAAAAATGACAAGGAAAGTATTAGTAGTTAGAATAGCTGGATATTTCTTTCACCATCTGTGTTATATATTGTATGTGTGACTCATCCCATACCCAGCTTATATTTTCATAATTGGCCCTTTAATCTAAATACCAAATGATCAACCATGGATGCCAGCTTGACTGGGATGAGAATTACAAGCATATGTACAGTACCTCGGGTTATTATTGTCAGAACACTACAAAATATGTTTGTGACTCTTGTATATAATTACACCCTGGACTCATTATAGCTAGTAATAACGCAGTCTTTTATTCAAGTCAGGATTACTCTGGACCCAGTGTAAATGTTTCTCAGCTATATTAAGTCATTCAGAACATAGATGACACTGCTGAAGGTTGTTTGGGAACAATCACAACTAAATTGGCAGATTCAGTAGCACAGGAGAGCTGAATCCAAATGCTAAGTTGAGAAAGGAAAATGCACAAAGTGGCTTTACTTGGTCAGTGACAAGACTCATCACCATGTATTCCTATTTTTTCTTTTCATAGATACAGTTCCTGTGCAGCTGATGTGTAATGTATTGATGTTATTTATCTCAATAATATGATGTAGTAAACATTTGATTTTTAACAGTGATCTAGAAAGAACAACAAGCAAAAACTCATACCATCTAGATATTGAATGAATTTACTATAGCTGTGTTTGGTGGGATAGAATGCAATACTGAATTTTTTCTACTATTTTAATCATCTACAGTTGCCAATTTCAAATTAATAGAGAATGCTAAATTACTGACTCTCCTGTTGAGTTAGAATGTCCTACAACCCAATCTCCATTATGATCTACTTCTACTTTGCTTCAACTCAGCTCTTCTCATGATTGGCTTATCTCTGTTCAACCAACACCTCCTCCAGGTCACCTTCCTGGCCCAAGTACACCACATTGTTTACTCTTTTTGTGCCATCTATCATCTATCTATCTATCTATCTATCTATCTATCTATCTATCATTTATCTATCATCTATTTTATCTATCATCACTTATGGCATTTATCTATTTATTTAAATACTTATTTGTTCAGTGCTTCCACAATATAATGTATGGTTCGTTATATAAAGGCAGAGGTCCATTTTATCTTGATCACAAATGTATTCCCAAGTGCTAGCATGAGACTAGACATATAAAGTCCTCAAAAAATATATTGTTAAATGAATAAATGCTTAAATAAAATACGAACCATTTGAAGAAAATTGCTTGATCCTAAAGAGTTGGATTGATCTTATTGTTGTTATTATGATAGATAGTGTATTGATCTCTATTAACTTAGCCCAAAGTGAATCTTATATCACTGGATCTACAGATTGAAAATTTGGGAATTTTTACAAAACTGAATATTATCGCTGTAGTCAACTTATTGCTTTGAACCAGATAGGGACATTTTAAAAAATTGTCCTGATTTACGTTTAATTTTATCCTTATAATTCAAAGTAGGTTTCCTGGCTTCTTTTTCTTACCTGAAAAAAATGAGGGCAGGGTAAGTTTGATACTAATTCAGCTACCTGATCAATTTCCTCATAGTATTTAAATTTATCCAAAAGCCTGTAATATCATGATTCCTCCTAATCTTGATATCCAGAACCCCAGGAGCTAATCCATTTGATGGATCACTTTTGATTGTTCTTGGATCTGATTGTTAGATAAATGATGATGACATTAATATTTTATATAAAATCTTTTTCTTTAAAGTGTAAGATGTCTCTTATAACATTTTTATAGGTCATATATCATAGTATGGTTACAATTTTTTTAGTTATTCTTGAAATCCTACTTTATAAACAAACAAATGGTACAACTCAGACAAATAGAGTTGAAAGAGATCCTAGCTATCTGAACTGCTTTTCAAATGAGAAAATGTAGGTCCAGTGCTATTTAATAAATTTCTCTAAGTCACAAAGATGGCTGGCGGGGAATTCAGAGTGAATATTCTAGGACATTTTGTTCTTTCCATTAAAATAGTACACTGGTTTCAAATTATTACTTTAAATAATACATTTTCTGCGGAGTATTATCTATTCTATTAAGAGAGAGAGAAGTGCACAAACAGGGCAAAATTTATAGCATTTCTGCAAAATATTTTCCTCCTTTCAGTTTTATGACTTTGTATATGACACTTGGATTACCTGCCCCATCATGTGCATTCAGACATCTTTTATTAATCCTGGAAAACCCTATTCAGTCATGACCATTGTAGTGGGAGGTTCATTGAGTTTCCATCCTCCACCCAACTAGAGTTACAACCATTTAGAATGAATTGGTGTATACCTCCCACATACTATACCTGAAGGGAGTATTGCTTATAATTTAGTATACACAATGGTCCAAACATCTCCAAATATATTAATAGATATTTATGTACCAGAAGCAGTAACTGGTACAATACTAGATCTCCACTTAATGCCTAGAAAAATTACATAAAATTACAGAAAGTTGCAGAAAAAGAATGCCTTATTTGTGGGAGAGATGTAGTCCTGCCACCATCTAATCATATTTTTTTTTCAGTACAGTTCATTTTTGCTTGCACTTGAATAGAAACTTACATGAGTTCCATGAGTCTGATGGTTAATATTTTGTAATAAAACATTCTACAGCTATTTAAAGCCACAGAACAGAGTCCCAATTCAGTAATTTTAATGCTTAAAAATGATACAAACCCCAAAGCCATTTGAAACTTAAGGCTTTACGTATTCTCCAAGCTGCACCTGTTTTCTAAACATCAGCTTTTAGAAAAGTAAGGCGTGATCAGCATGTTCTCTTCTCTGTCTGAGCTTAAAATCCCCCTCTGTATCTTGACCGTCCCCAAATTTCCAGGGATTGGAGCAAGTGGGATGGGAACGATGGAGGGTTTTTCTTGAAAAACCCTGACCTGGGAAGATGGCATTGATTTGCTGAATACGCTGGAAATGTTTAAATTGACTCTTTCTCTAGTGGCCATGTTTGTGGGTGGCTCAGAGTCCACCAAGTTGCTGGAAAACTCTCCTTTGTCCTTCCCAATAGACAAATCATACTTTTTACTGGTTGCTTAATAAAACGCCTCCCATTGCTCCCACTGGATTTAGGAAACAGTTGGTCCACTACCATCATCTCTCTGCTGAGGTTCCCTTGGGTGCTCCAGAACCATGTTTAGACAGAGCCTCAGACATACAAACTCACTCTTCTTTTTGAGTCACTTCTACCTGATCCATGGGAAATGCTCACATGTTCCTTTTTCTAAAGAATTCTGGAAATACTTGCTTCCTGAACTTCAGTTTTCTCCATTTTTGTTACAGACAAGTTCAGTCAGACTTTTATACTTTGAGTTTCTCAGTACAGACTAAACAGTAGTGCACCGTTTCTAATTGTAGGCAGCTCAGGTGAATCTCAGGTGATCCCCCATGATTTCATCACAACTCCTTTTTCTTGATTCAAGAAGGTAGAATGGGGACCATTCTTCTCCAATAACACCCCTCTCCCTTATTTTATTAAATTCATCTCTTGGAAGCATTTCTCTGCACATGTGGAGCTGGGAAATGGTACTCCATGAATCAGTCTTCATGGTGGTAGGACTCACTATCCAGTGCTCTCCAAAGTACTTCTATATGAACTTTTTTCACAATCTTAACTCCTGACAATTTTATGACCTCTATGTGATACCAGAGATACATCTGTGTACCTATAATATCAGCTATAAAACTGTTTTTCTATCAAATTCTGTTGAAATTTTGTTTATAAAATCTAACATTTCTCAAAGTTTTCCTCCACCGATTCTTTGGACCTCAATCTTATTTCCATTGTGACAGCCTATTATATTAGCATCTTCTAGGTGTAACTGTGTCATTTAATATATATTTATTCAATAAATAAATTATCACATGAATAAGTATTGAATAAAGTGGTAGTTAGGATTCTTCTGGTAGTTCTCAGCAAAAGAAATAAGGTTAAATTAGCTAATTATTTCTGGGAGAGAATAAGTAGATTTAGAAGGAAATCAAACTTATTCAGAAATCCTGAGGTATAGAAAGTTGGGTGCTAAAAAGTAAAGTATTTATAGATTACTTATTTATATATAAAATGTAAGTACTATATTTTATTCATGAGGTTGAAACTAAATCCTCAAGAGGTATACTCCCAAATCATCTACTGAATAAATAACAGGCATATAAAGCCATTTTAAAGGCCCTCATTTAAATTGCTATTAAGATATTTCAGAGGCAGCTGATTCTGAATGTAGCAAGGATTTAATAAGAATGTAATAATCAAGTTATCATTTTCTGCTATTATTCAAAACATAGTTTGTATTTTAACCATATTAAGAGATTTGTAGCATCTAAGAGACCAAACCTCACAATTTTTCGGAGGCTCTGGTACATTTGAGTTATTTTCCAGTGCTTATCCTTTATTATTAAAGAAGAAAGAGGAGGGGAAGGAAGACGAGGAAGAAAACTTTTTACTTTTTCAATGCCTCAGGTGTCTTTCTTTTCCTCATATTAACCTGAGAATTAAAATATATCAATTACCAGTCACCCTCCAGAAGGTAATAAGTTAAACTATAATAGAAGGCAACTGCATTGATGGGGAGAAGGAGGTGTGGTGTGAGTTTGGGAAGAGAAACTCCTGTTTTAAACTAGAATAAAATATTTTTCCCTTCAACGTTTTTTCCCTCATTTGATTTAGTTTCGATTGAAGAGTTTTAGGCACCCCAGGAAAATCTTCAAAGACCCCACAGTTGTGAAGGACCAGTTTCTGGTAGAAGAAAGCATCAGAATTACAGCCGGCATGGAAACGTCAAAGTAAAGACAAACCAAAAAGAATGGGTGGAGTCAATGACCAAAAATATCACATAGGTTTACACAGAATTAATTGGTACATTTCATAACAAAGATCGACTCAAGAAAAGGTGGTAAAGGCATGTTTGAATGCTCATCCTTTTGAAGACTGAAGGATGGAGTAAGGCATCTTGTTGTAAAGATTATTCAATGGAAAAGTCATAAATAACGTACTTACCAAAAATACAAATAAAATGAGGTGTGTGTGTGTGTTTGTAAAAAGTTTTATGAAACATTACTGTCCATTGTAGACTATTTCATATCACACCTTAACCTATCTTACTATGTTCTTTAAAAATAAACAAATGACTATTAACCTTCCATCTTAGTTAGGGTCCCCTAACAAGCTGACAATGACACAATAATTCAAATGTATGTAATTCATTTAGAAGTTGATCCCCAAATACGCCAATAGTGGTATGGAGAAGTGACACGGGAAAGAAGGAAGAGCATGAGAATTACAGCATCGAGCAAATTCCTACCATGAACAACTGCAAGGAAATCCTCCTGGGGAACACAGAGACACAGGGAGAAGAAAGGCAGTGATGAATGTGTCTCATCCAAGGGGCAAAGGAATGGGGGGGATTTTATTCATATGCTATCTTTGTTTGAAGATTTATATTTTCCTCTTTCACTGAAAGTTGCTCTTAGGAGCAAGTGTAGAAAAACCAAAAACCTAGAGCAAGTTCCCATGATCTTCAGACAACACATCACAGCTGTTCCCATTAAACAACCTTCAGCTCATGAAAGGTGGGTGTGTGATACCCAGCCTCATCTGCCGTGCACACATAGTTCCATGAAAGTTACTATGGGGAGAAGGGGCATTGGATTCTCTGAGTTAATTTTATATCAGTGACATATGCCCAAGTTATTAGAGAAAACTAGTAAAAGAAAAACAGATATAAATATTTTACCATAGGGCCAAGTATGTTCGTATATATGCATCTCATACCTTTTTCTCAAATGCAGTATTTTTATATTACAGTGAGAAAATTGTTTCAATGATGTTGAGCTAAAGTGTAGAGATGTAATCTTTCTGAGTTCCTTGGCCCTCATATTGTTCATTTAGTAGTTTCTCAAATATGGATAGCTGAAGATGTATTAATTTTGTTGATAACACGGGTGATCGGAAAGAACTTAAAAACAGGCATTATGAAGTGTCATAAAATTTGCTGGTGTCAAATTATAGATTATAAACCTTGAAAATAAATGACTAGATTTTTTAATCTTCAAATTTTTGTTTATAATTTGAAAAAAAGTTAAGTACTGTCTTAGTTCTGAAGCTTGTGTCAATGTCATGTAAAATTCATCTTAAATGTTATCTACTTAAGAAAGCTTTTCCTTACTTTGGATACAAATAGGATTAACATGTCACCACCTTGCACTAATTCTGCACCCTCTGCATACTTCAAGACTCTCATTATAGGTTTTATGATTTATTTAAATCCAGTTTCCCCTGTAAAAGCCGTGACTATGTATTAACTCTGTATTTCTAATATCTCAGATGTTGATACATATTTTGCCTAAGCAGACTACAATTCCAAGACAACTAATGATAAACTAAAATAGACACACACAAGTATATATAGAAATTAGGTTGTCATAGTACAAAAGAAAAGTAAGCAATATCCACAGATATTAGATAAATATAAAGGGTCAGATTTTTATTTTGTTTTAGGTGCTAGTCATGTGAGCAGTTATTAAAAATGTGGCTGTGTAGTTCTAGAACAGTAGTAATGCCCAGCCTTTAATTTTTAAAGTCCAAATGATAAAGAACAAGTGGAAAAATAGAAATCACCTTTGGAAAAGAAAACACATGATAAGCTACCATTTTTCAATAATGAGGTGTTTTGTTCCTTAGATGAACATAAGACAAAAAACAGACTTGAAGTCTTATAGTTAAAGCTGGTTAATGGAACATCTCACTAGATAAAATGTTTTTGACAGTCAGTGTAAGACTCTGCTTATAAATCAATACTTTTCCTTAATTTTGTAATTTCCCACTTTATTCTCTGTAGATAAAAAAAATATCTGATTTTGCAGCATCAAATATTTTCTCTTTTGAATGCTCTTTGCTATCAAAGTTCATTACGTGGTTACCAAATACATTTTGTCACCTGAGCATTCTCCTTTGAGTAATTTCAACTGGGAAAATATTGCATTGATTCCAGCATTTATTTTATATAGAAATTGCAAATCACAACATAATGCATCTGGCCAGAAAAAGTCTCTGAGGAAATAAAGGAAAATAGCAATTGTTTCAAAAGAATCCTCAAGGCTTGACCAGATGCCATTGGAGAGATGAAGAGGTCCATATATTTGACCAAATAGTAAATAGACTTTGCAACTATTTGGCACACTGTCCTTTATGTATATTTATTTAAATAAAGCTAATATTTATGCTCACATGAAAAGAGTGAAGCTCAATATCAGCAATATTTGGAAAAAACTGATTTCATCCTAAAATCAAAACCTGCTGTATGTAGCTGAGGAAAAAAATACTTAAAAGTCCTCCATTTGTATCTGCATATGTTCAAGTTTCATTAAAAGCATTCCTATAGTTAATAAATTGTTTAAGTAGATCAAGGGCAGAAAGTCCCCCAAATGGCAACACATATTTCTAAAAATGACATAGAAATACATTTGTTTCATATTTCAAAAAATGACAACTCTTAGTTTACATAGTTTTTTTCTTTAGTTCACTTTAAATACTGTTGAGTGTCTCCAAAAAAGTACTTACAAGTTTACTCATTCCTTATAACATTTGTTTAATCTTTCATTATTTTGCCCAAATGTACCTTATGATGAAAGTTATCAAATGTCTTGCTGAAGTCTGAATGCTACATCTGTGCTAATTTTACCATCTGCCAATCATAAGTCTGCTGACAAACCTATTTTGGCTTCTGGTGAGCATGAATTTCTTTTCTAAGTCATTCAGAAGCCACCCAGCTATTATATTACTTGATTCTAGAATTTTCTCTCCTGTTATTATTGAGTGGATTGATCTCCTTTGCCTTTTTCTGAACTTCTCTATTTTTGGTACTTCTGTGTTTCATGGGGTTTTTCGGGAAAAGAAAGATGGATTGGAGTGGGAATAGATTTCTCAAATTCTCAGAATATGTAATTGTATGTATATATGTATGCAGACTGATTGTGATCGTTTGATATTTCAAATAAGCCCTGTTTAGGTTCTTTGGTATCTTAAAACATCTAGACATGCTAGATTACTTATATTTTATTTATTATAAAATAATAGAGAAAACATACTCTTTGACCTTCCCCACTGTCACATGGACACTCTACCACTTGAATGTATAGAGGCCAAGTTCTTTTACAGAGATTATTCTAATGTCATTATCTAGAAGGTAGGACAAAGGAAAAATATTAGGCACATACATGGCTTTAGGAAGACATATACCTGAGACTATTCTTTCCAGCTCGCTGATATACTGAAGTTTGGTTAATCTTCACCAGGAACCAGGAGGGCTCAATTTGACTGTTCATTTTTATACAGATCTTTCTCAATTTATGGCGGGGTTACATCTCATCAAATCCATTGTGAGTTGAAAATATCATCACAGCTTGGTCCAGCCTTTCTTAACTGCTCGGAACACTTTCATTAGGCTGCAGTTGAGGCAAAGATCATAGAGCACAAAGCCCATTTGTTTATCAGGTGTTGACTATATTGTGTAAGGTGTTGATTACGACACTGACAGGGAATAGGAGAACAGTGCGGACACGGATGGTTGTCAGTGTGTTGGTGGCTGACCGTCACTGGTCACTGGCTGACTGGGATCCAAGGTCCCGCCCCCACCCAGAATCACAGAAGAGTCACATGGCTTATCACTGGCCCAGGGAAGGATCTACATTCAAAATTCCAAGTACAGCTTCTACTAAATGTGTATCACTTTCACACCATGATGAAGTTGAAAAATCCTGTCAAACCATCACAAGTTGGGGACTGTCTGTAATTAACTATAATAAATATTAGCATGTTTTATCATCTATTCTGTTTTCCCCAAATCAAGCATCTTTTTAATTTATTAAAAACTATTTTTAACATTTATTTTTGTTTTGATGTCTATTTTTTGAGAGCTTGACAGAAACAGATCACAAGCAGAGGAGGGGCAGAGAGAGAGGGAGACACAGAATCTGAAGCAGGCTCCAGGCTCTGAGCTAGCTGTCAGCACAGAGCCTGACACCCAGGGCTTGACCCCACGAACTGTGAGATCATGACCTGACCGGAAGTCAGATATTTAACTCACTAAGCCACCCGGGCACCCCAGGCATATTTAACAGTACATCTCTGTGGATATCTTTTAGAAAGTAAGAACAGTAGTCTTATGTTTGTGTTATATAATTACCAGAAAAAATACAAGTTGATTAAATGTTGGATCTGAAAAGAATCTGAGTGACCATATAGGCAAAGCTCCTTGTTTTTCCAGAGAAGATCCAGAATGATGAGAGTGCGTTATCAGATGGCAAAGTTCTAGGATTCAGCAACTGTCAAATCAATATTTGACACAACTAATAACTCCCAGTGTTGGGCATGGATCACATCCTGTGTGGGTCTCAAGTTGGAATGGAAAGTGGAAGTCTCTGGGTACTCAGTTACTTTTTTAATATGGAGAATTATGGGGCATCTGGGTGACTCAGTCAGTTGTGTCTGACTCTTGACTCTGCACCAGGTCAAGGTCTCACAGTGTGTGAGATCCAGGTGGTTCACAAGATCAAGCCCCACGTTGGGCTCTGTGATGACAGCACAGAACCTGCTTGGGATTCCCTCTTTGCCCTCTCTCCCTCCCCATCCCTGGCTCACATGCACGTGCTCGCTGTCTCTCTCAGAATAAATAAATAAACGTTAAAAATAAATAAGTAGACGGAACATTAAGAAACAGGACTTGCTAATGCCTGGCTCTTTCAGACACTCAAACTCCTTGTTTAAGTCTTAAAAATCTATAGCTATCCAGTGATTAAAAAAACACTTTATTTAAAATCTGCGGGCACCTGGGTGGCTCAGTTGGTTAAGTGCCTGACTTTGGCTCAGGTCATTACCTCACATTTCATGGGTTCCAGCCCCGTCTCGTGCTCTGTGCTGACAGCTCACGATGGAGTCTGCTTCGGATTCTGTGTATGTCTCTCCCTCTCTCTGCCCTTCCCCTACTCATGCTCTGTCTCTCTTTCAAAAATAAACATTAAAAAAATAAAAATTAAAATCTAATCATGTGTTCCATTACATTATTTGTTTTGATAATTTTTCACTGGCTCATATTTCTGTCATAGTTCACTTCTAATACTTGAAAAATATAATAGAGAAGATATCAAGCTATGAACTAGTGTCTGCAATATTTGTCTATCCCAGACCTCTTCCCCAAGTTCTAAGCTTTATGTTTAAGTCACCAATGGCCATTTCCACCTCTATGACCCACACTTTCCACAATTTCAACATGTCCAAAATTAAAGGACTATCTTCTCTCTGGATATTGGTAATTTTCCCTTATTACCATGTCACAATTTGTATCATCATCAATCCTGACCCTGACACAGAAGGTTTTCATCAATATCACATACCTGATACAATAGCATTTGCTATCTGTTCTATTTCCCTTTATCTCTGTCTCTTCTCTTCCTCATGCCACTTCCTTTGTTCTGATTTTTAATATTTTCACTAAGATTGTTGCAAGAACTCTTAATTGTCCCTTGTCTCCATCCGGGACTGCTTCAATTCATTCTTCACAACATAATACATATGTTTTATCTAAAGCACAAAAGTGATTATGTAGTTCCATTGCTTGAAATATTTCAATGACTTTTAAGAGCCTTTGTTTAAGAGGCCAACATCTTTCACAGGGTGGGAGAGCTTCGATTGGCTCCTAAAGAGTTCCCACAGCCTCCACACCCTAGATCTTCATCGTATTCTAGGAAATGAAACATTATAGTAGATGAGATCCCCAAAGAACCTCCTCTCTTTTTTCACAAAAGCGATTTTTCTATCAGCATTTTAACTTTCTGTCAATCTCTCTTTACTTTTCAAATACTTCATTTGGTCTTACTCTTCTATTCTTGAAAATACTTAGTATATAATTCTATCAGTGCATGTTTCACACTTAATTGAAATTATTTGCTTAGCTATTTTTCTCCCTGAGAAGGCTGTGGGCTTCCCTATCAGTCTCTTGAAACTAAAGGCTATGTAATCCCATTGGCTGGCAGCTGTCTTACTTAGAGTGAACCTTCCATGGATGCCTGCCCACTTCAAGTGATTTTCTCTCATCTTCTGGATACTTCTAGATGCATTTTGGAATCCTTAGTATGTCAAGGAAATCTATCATCACCAGGCCCTTTAGAAGTGTCAATGATATTTCCTATAAAATTTGTCATTACACACAAACATGAAAAAAAATCAAACTCAGTAACTGGAAGCAATGTATTTTAATCTCCTTTCTATTTTGATCTCGTGTTAAGTCATAGCTGTACTTGCTTCAAATAGGAATTTTGTACTGGACCTAGAGGTCTGGGGAAACACAACAACAACAACAACAACAACAACAAATTTTCATGTTGATAATTGTAAACCAAAACCCTTTATTCAAAGTTATCCAATAGTTTCCCCCCATATTCTTTTTTTGTCTTGCACATTTTACACTCTTTCTACAGACTTAAGGAAAGATCAACATTTTGCTATGATACTCTCCTTTTTGTCCCTTGGTGAATAATTAAAAGTTGCCTTTAGCTATGACAGCTTGAGTTTGAAATCAGTTCTACTGAATAATAAAAAAAAAATTGTTACATAAGAAACGTTACCGATTTAAAGACCTCCAAGCAACACCCCAAAATGACCACGAGTGGTTTTCTAAAGTTAGCAGATGACAGGCTTCCCTAAGGGTCGGTGTTAGAATAAGGTCTTAGCATGGTATTAGAAAGAAGAATACAGTAGTAGTCTCCAGAGCCGAGCTGCCATCAACGTCAAGTTGTACTTTTTTGTGATTATCAGATGCTCATATGGTACTAACTAAAGTAAACTGTAATCACTGATTTTTTTTTTTTTTGTAACCCCTGATTTTTGATGGGTATTGTGTTTGACTCCCTATCTTCCAGGTCATTTCCATTGTATGCATATTCTTCCATGATACATTAAAAATGTCCTTAGGTCTATCTTTAGTGAACCTTAAAAAAAAAAAGTCTATGCATGAATCTGCCCGAAAAGAGTAGTATTACACATACTTGAACATCCAGATCCAGCCGGCCCTTTCAGTGGTCTCTAAGTAATGAAGACTATGTTCCTAAGAAAACATAACCAAGTACAGTCAAAGGTGGACAAATTAAATTGAGATTACAAGTATTACAGTTAAAAAGAGTTTTCACATTTTCAAAAATTAATGTGTTTCTGGGGCGCCTGGTTGGCTTAGTCGGTTAAGCGTCCGACTTTCGCTCAGGTCATGATCTCGGGGTTCGTGGGTTCGAGCCCCGCGTCGGGCTCTGTGCTGACTGCCAGCTCAGAGCCTGGAGCCTGTTTCAGAGTCTGTGATTCCCTCTCTCTCTGACCCTCCCCTGCTCACGTTGTCTCTCTCTCTCTCCTAAAAATAAATAAAACATTAAAAAAATTAATGTGTTTCTATGGCTGTATTTACATTTAAAGAAAAATATATTTTATTTTCTATTCCTTTCCTCCAATAATAAAGAATTGGCAGTATACAGAAAATACACTAAAATAAAGTACACATACATACATAACATATACATATATACACAAATATAATAAGTATATATTATAAAATTAATCATGGGTTTAAAGAAGAAAGAATAAAGATGTCTGAGACTTATAAAGATAATAAAATTCTCAAAAACTCTACCATCCCAAAATTGTTGCAAATATATTCTTTCAAAAACTTTTAGTTTATTATTTTTGATATAGTTTGTTGCTCTTTTTATTTATGTATTTGTTTATTTATTTATTTTTAATGTTTATTTTATTTTTGAGAGAGAGAGAGACAGAGCATGAGCAGGGGAGGGGCAGAGAGAGAGGGAGACACAGAATCTGAAGCAGGCTCCAGGCTCTGAGCTGTCAGCACAGAGTCCATGGCAGACCTCAAATCCACAAACGGTGAGCTCATCACCTGAGCTGAGGTCGGACGCTTAACTGACTGAGTCACCCAGGGCCCTTGATCTTCGTTTAATTATAGGCATATCAGATAATAGATATTAAATGTTTACACATTTTCATATTGTTAATCTTCATACATTATTGAAAAAATATTAAATTACTATTTAGTATTGTATCATTCTACATAATGAACTATAATTTAGTACAATTAGAATTTATTTTATGAATAATCCTGTATGATCATTGTTATATATGCATTTTTACATGAAGATTTACCTAAAATTTATCCAAGCTAGGGACCACTGGGTCAATGAAACCTAAAAGTTTTAGGATTCTTTGGACATATGAAAAACTATTTTTCTAAGCAAGGTATGTTATAATGGCTGCCTTCCATTTAAGAACATACATTTAGCATGATACATTTAGCATGGTGTGTTAAGCAAAATCTTTTTAGTTTCTTTATCCATGTTTTCTATCTAAGTTTTTTAAATTGATCTTTTATTAAAGATTTAATGAATATTTTTTATTGCTGGTAACATGTAGCAATTTTGAAATGCATATAAGGTATATCCATTTCTCACTTTGCAAAATATCTTCACTGACAAGCTTCGCATCTATTGCATTTTTAATATTATCTGAGTTCCAAGTTCCATTCAGAATAAAGAAAGGTATTAATCCATGATTTATTCCAGTCTTTAATGGCTTTATTTTTACACTTAACTTTATCCATTTATATATTGTTTATGTCAATAATGTGAGTTGAAAAGCAATTTTTCCTAGTAGCTTAATTTTCATGGAATAATTTACTTTTATGAAATCCACTATATATGTAGTCTGTTTCTAGCCTTTCAATTCTTTTTCAGAATCATTATCTAGTGATAATATTATAGTTGGCTTAATACTATTTTATAAAATCTACTAAGGTACTTCTATCCATTGTTATCTTAATAGGATATTTCCAAAACCTAAAGTATAATTGTCAAAAATTAACCTCATTCTGGTGACCAATCTTTTTATTCAAGAACTGACAGTGCATAACTCTCACTGTATTTAATTCTATCATTAAGTCATGTATCACATTGTAATTTTTTGGTTTACTACTCTGGTCTTGTATTTGTCTTTAAGAATATTCTTTAAATTTCCTATCAAGTTACTATTACAGTAGAAGATTGCATTAATTGTAAAAGAGAGAGACAGTAAAAAAGACAGAGAGTAAGAAACTCACTCTGACTCTTTGAAAGGCATTTGTTAAAAGGCATTCACTGACACGATTATAATTCACATAATTTTCTGGAATCTTGGAGACCTGGGCTGGGGTAATAGAAGTAGGAGATGTTAAGAATCAGTCATGACTGGAAGCAAAGCAACATCATAGAAACAGTCTTGATAACACGTAGCCACTGTCATTAATATCAGGATGCCTCAGGTGACACTGTTACTGCCACTGGCAAAGGTGTGTGGCTTTGGGGATGCCTAGTGTGTACACCCGAGTCACAGCTGCAGAATGAGCTGTCTATTTGTTTCCAACATTGACAAATATATATCACAAAGTTCCTAGTAGAAGGGAATTGCAAATATAAAAAGGGATTTCAGAGATTTCAGATTAAAATGTTTTTTAACCTTATCCACTCAAATTGTCTTGAATCGGTTTTCTATTTTGTGATGTAGAATTGTAGTTTTATTTCTTTAACTTCTAGTCTCTTCATGATCAATTAATCACTTGAATGTACTGGTGGGCCACTCTATTTTGATTAACCTTCATTCTTTGTTGCCTAATACCTTTGTAACCACTTGCTTCTGCCAATTAAGTGCTGCTCCTTGGCCTTTGTCACTCTAGAATTACATTATTTTCATGAAGGCCATGAATATATCACTAAAGTCTTCCTGTGACATGTCAGTTATCTATTGCTACATAAGAACTTACTTATGTGACTGACCATAGATGATAACTCAATAACTGCTTTTGACACTATAATTAATAGGTACAGGATTATGAATGCTCCATTCAGTGATACTAAACAAGTTTTATTGCACATAAAGATAAGTAAGTTTGATAACCAAATTTCCATGTTTCCATTTCTTTGAGTGTTGTCTATAAATACTTTTGGCCAGAAATTCCATATTTTTCAGCATTTAGGGGTGAAGATTATAGGATTCACTGTAGTCAGAGTGGGTATTTCATGGCCTATAAAATCACTGAAGGTCCTAGAGGAAAGGCCTTAGGCTGAGCTTTCAGGATCAGCTTCATGACCACATGTAGAATTGTCGTGACATAGTAGATACTGACCTTGGAGCCATGCTATCTCTGCCATAACTCAAGTCAACAAAATGAATCTCTCATGGTGATTTCTTCATGTAGCTCACTTCAGAATCAGGGTCTTATGCAAATGTGTCTCATTGGCATGAACCAGCCATATGTTTATAAACTAACATCAAGATACATAATTTCTGTGTATTTAACCTTGAAAAGATAAATTTCACAACGTCATAAATTATTAAAATGTAGAAATGTGTTCAAAATGTTGGAGTAGACCAAATGTCATGTGACCACTACAAGGCTCAGTCTCTCTCCTAACTCTCCCTCTCTTATTCTTTCTCTCTCAGTTTTAATTTTGAATATCATATTTATTTAATATATTTTGAGGCTATGAAATTTGCCTGTTTATATTATCTATATGAAATCATTTTCCCATGTAATAGTTTTATTTGATTATGCTTTGATATTAATATTACCATCACTATTTTCTTCCATTGTGTTTGTCTAATAAAATTTTGACCCTCATTTTATATTTATGCTTGATGGGTCATTTTTTAAAAATATCTCATAAACATGAAGTCACTTAATGTTTATTTTTTAATCCAATCGGAGAGTCATTTGAGGGAGTTATTTTCCTAAATGAAGCTTTCATTTATAAGCTACATCATTAATTTAAATTCCTTCAAAGTTTAATCTGCTAGTTGCTGCATTCATCAAAATTTTAATTCCGAAATCTTATTTTTCCTCCCCATTGAATCCTTATCAAAACTAGATTGTCCTTTTTCATGACATGCTGCTTTGATTTCATAGCATCCTCTTGAAAGTTGTTGAAAACACAAAGTCATTTTTCAAAATCGTGTTTCCCTCCTTGCAGTAAGTCTATTACAGAAAAGTCATTATGTCAAATTTTGAAGGAATTGGATACTGACCTTATTTTGCACTGCTGAATTCCTTCATATTTCTCTATTTTCTGCCCTTATTTTGTATCAGTTGGGACAAAGGGAATTAAATCCACCAGACTAATTAGATATATGGAAGAGGTGAGAAAATAAACTGTGTAAAGGAAGGTCACCCAGAGAGAAGCAAAAGCAGGAAGCAGGATCATCCTGTATTGACAGGAGACTTGGGCGAAGGGTGTCACCAAGCCTGAACCACCATGAAACCCACAGAAGAAACATGGTCCTGCTGGATATGCTACTTACAAGGGAGAGAGAAAAATGTTTGAATTCTCCTTTCCTCGTGCTCCCCATTTGCTTTCAATACCTCTTTTTGGCTGAAGCAAGTGAAAAGTAGTGACACAGAGTCTGGGAAATGCGGCCAGAATGGTTTATCTTTCCTTTTGTAAGAAGGAGAGATAGAGAGAACACACAAGGTCAAGTAGGAACTATCCACCTATTCCACTAGTCACAACATTCTCCCTCCATCTAGTAACTTCAATTTATCATATAAGCCTTTATGCTCTCTGCTAATATGAGACAACTTCCTGCCTTTAAAATGAAGCTACTTTTATCCTCTTTGTCACAAAGAGAGACTCAAAGTCTCAACAATCATGATTTTCGACTTCTAGTAATGGCAAAACACTTTTAGAGTTCTAAACATTCTGTCAAGAGTAACTATAAAACTAAGCAAAATATTAATAATCTGAAGGCATTAGAGACTTAGTAGAGCAGCACAGACTGAAGAGGCCTAGGGAACAGATAAAAAGGGAGTGAAGAGAAATGAACTTGCAAATGTCACTATTTTTTCTGCCAAGGAAGTTAGGTAATTCTCAAAAGAACCGAGAGTGCAAATAAACAAGAAGAGCTTTTGGCAGTCTTATGCGGCTGGAGGGTCAATAATTCCAACCAAGGAGTAAAGATTCTAGGAAATATCTTAAATTTTTAATCCTTCTTTCTTTCCTTCGTTCCTTCGTCCTTCGTTCCTTCCTTCGTTCCTTCGTTCGTTCGTTCGTTCGTTCGTTCGTTCCTTCCTTCCTTCCTTCCTTCTTTCCTTCCTTAAGAAAGAGCATGAAAAAGTAAAAATAGCCAGTCTTCACAAAGCCTGAAGCCCTGCACCACAGGAGTCTCCCATCTATTCTGAATTTATTTTTGTGTATGGTGTAAGAAGGTGGCCCAGTTTCATTCTTCTGCAGGCAGCTATCTAATTTTCCAAGTACCATTTGCTGAAGAAACTGTCTCTTTTCCATTGGATACTTTCCTTCTTTGTTAAAGATTAGGCCATACATTTGTGGTTCTATTTAAGGGTTCTCTATTCTGTCCATTGATCTATGTGTCTTTTTTTTATGGCAGAACCATATTGTCTTAATGATAACAGATTTGTAATATAGCTTAAAGTCCAGAGTTCTGATGCATCCAGCTTTCAGTTCAATGTTACTTTGGCTATTCAGGGTCTTTTATAGTTCCATACTAATTTTAGGATTGTTTGTTTCAGCTCTGTGAAGAATGACAGGGATTGTATTGAATATGTAGATTGCTTTGTGTAGTATAGACATTTTAACAATATCTGTTCTTCCATTCCATGAGCATGGAATATTTTTCCATGTGTCTTCCTTAATTGCTTTCATAAGCTTTCTATAGTGTTCTACATATACATCTTTTACCTCTTTGGTTAGATTTATTCCTATGTATCTTATGGTTTTTGGTGAAATTGTAAGTGGGATTGATTCCTCGATTTCTCTTTATGCTGCTTCATTATATAAGTCAGTCAGAGAAAGAATTATCATATGTAGAATTTAAGAAAAACAACCAACGAACATAGGGGAAGGGAAGGAAAAATAAGATAAAAACAGAGAGGGAAACAAACCATAAGAGAATCTTAAATATAGAGAACAAACTGAAGGTTCTGGAGGGGAGATGGGTACAGGGATGGGCAAAATGGGTAGCATTAAGGAGGATACTTGTTGGGATGAGCACTAGGTGTTCTATGTAAGCAATGAATCATGGAAGTCTACTCCTGAAACCAGTACTACACTGTATGTTAACTAACCTGAATTTAAATAAATAAATTAAAAAAAAAAAATAATGGAGTCTATATCTGACCCCCACCTTAACTGACTACCAGAATAAAATAAAGTCTCTGGAGAAAAACAGTGGCATATATAACTGATGATTGTCTCTAAACTATTTCATTTACAATGTCTAGCATCCAAACAAAATTATCAATATGCCAGGAAAGAAGATGAAATTATCAGGGAAGGGGAAGGGTGGGGTGAGTGAGAGAGACAAATAGAAATATACCCATAGGAAATCCAGATATTGAAACTAATATACATAGGTTTTAATTTAAAGGTATAAATAGACTACAAAGATGAGAGAAAAATGAAGAATAATGGAAACCTTAATAAAAAATTAAATAAGAATTCTACAACTGAAGAAAGTTATAATGTAATTTAGGTCAAAGTAGATAAATTCAACAATATTTTAGAAATAAGAGAAGAAAGCATTATTGAATTAGAAGGTCAGAAAAAATAGTAAGTCTGATATATGAAGAAAAATGAAAGATGAAGAACATGATCTAATAATAAGAGATCTGTAAGAGAAGGCAAAAAGTTGGAATACATGTATAATATGAGCATCAGATTGAAACACAGATGTAGACTAAATAATGAATAGCCAAAGAATATTTAAAAATCTGACAAAATCTAAGTGAATCTTGTTGTTTAAGATGATTTCTTATAAGAAAAATATATAGTGTATATAGAAATAAAAGGCATGACAATAATAGCAAAACAATTTGGGGGGAGAGGTGGTATTCTGAAAATGTATATATCTAAGTCATGATAAAAGTATGAATTATTAGATTTAGTGAGTAAATGATTTAAGTTTTAATCTTTAAGGTAACTACTAAAATAATAATAAATAGTGTTTATTAACAAGTTAATAAAGAATAATAAATAGACTATTTAAAAAATTATACTCAAGAGAAGGCAATAGAGATGTAAGAAAAAACATGAAAGAGGTGAACAGAAAAAACAGAATAAGATAAAATATTTAAATCCAAATACATCAGTAATTATATTAAACATAAATAGACTAAATACTTGAGTTAAAAAACAATGTCTGGGGGGAAAACACAACTATAGATAGGCTATTTAGAAGCTGGAATAAATCCTTTAATGTAAAGGTATAGAAAAGTTGTTAATAAAATTATATAAAAATATATGCTCTGCAAATCATAACCAAAGAAAAGCTGGTGTTCTGCCTTAACATTGGACTCAATGAAACAATTATTACTGGAAAACCAGACATACACCAATAACAAAAAATCAAACCAGTGGGAAGATTTGAAAGACTTGAAACAAGATTTACAAACTTGCCCTAAATGTGCATTTACCCGTGTAGAAAATTGCAACCTATAATTGCAAAAATGCACATTTTTCTTCAAATACGCATGGACTCCAAAGTTAGATAATATGTTGGACCATAGACAAACATCAAGAAATTGCAAAGAATTAAAATCATATGTTAAATGTGCTCTGATCACAGTAGAATTAAGCTAAAAATCAATAAGAAAAATATGACTGGAAAATATCCAAGTGTTTGAAAGTTAAGCCATATACTCCTATATAATCCAAGACACAAGGAAGAAATAACTATGAAAAAAATTGATTAAAAATCATAATTCTATAACTCCTACTATGTCATTTCAGAGGCTTGACATCATGTTCTCATTTACTTCTTTTACCTTTTTGAGCTTCATAGAATCTGTTGTGGCCTAATTTATAGGTGGCTTTTCACAGAGTCTGGACATGAGACAGTCTTTTTTTTCTCGAGGTCCCACCAAAAACTAGGAACCCTATAGATTATAAGTAAAAGGGTCCAGAGAACACATCCAAATTTATAGTGCATGTTGCCTTCAAAAAAAAAAAAAAAAAAAAAAAATCCAAGGATCCCCACAGGTGCTATATATTTGGTCAGCAATTGTGCAAGATGAGACACCTCGCCTCATTTTACGGGTGATATATTGACATGTCAAAGAACATCTGCTCCCTAAAAACTTTCTTAAAATGGAAGACCTCTGAATTTTGTGGTTTTATTCTCCCTCTGGGCAAACATATGTCAAGCTAGTACATCTGGGTGTTTCCCCTGTCTGCACACCAAGGACAATCAGTGAGGTGGAGCAAATTATATTCTGTGGGATGTCTGTTACACCAAAGTTCTAGAGACTTTATTTTAATAATAACAGGAAAGTTGACATATCCCTGAGGAAAGATAGTGAAATTGTAATAGTATCTCTCCTAGCTGAAAGCAAGCTGTTCTGATCATCTTTGATGATTGGTAGGGAGGGAAAGGGCATTTTGCAGGTCAATAGGTGTATATCAAAGCAAAGTTGTGTTAATTTGCTGTAACAAAGATGTTATATCTGTCACAGCGGCTGCAGTTGGGGTGACTAATTATTTACAATAATCCACACTCATTGTCAAGATGCATCTGACTTTTATGACAGACAAATGTTGAATCAAAGGTGGTTTTGATAGGATTAGTATCTGCAAATCTTTGATAGCAGTGTTAATTACCTTGATTCTCTGAGGGGGGTGATATTGTTTGTTTGTGACAACAGTGGTAAAGAAATTCAGTTGCATGGAATTTCTCTTGGCCAGTTTTTGGTTATGTATGTTGCAACTGGTCCCATATGAAGATGGATTTGGAACAAATCTGCATTTATTACCTGAGTTTCCTAATTTACACTTTGTCACATGAGCCAAGGTATTTCTATTTCTTAGGAATCACATGAACTCAGAGCCAGTATAAAAATCTTTAAAATTGTGAGCATTTCTTTCTCTTCAGTATCCATTTGTCATATTAGATGGCCTCTGGTCCATTTGGAGCAAGATTTAAGTATATTCTCATGCAAAATCCTTATTCAAGTAACTCAGCCTGCTTTATAATCAAGAGGCTTTTGCATATGTGATGGAATGAGTAGTAATAGTCTAGTTTGCCCAAACTGGAGGGTTTCCTAGGATGTAGGATTTTCAGTTCTAAAGCCAGGAACTGGGATGGTCAGTCACTCGATCTGTGAATTGACTTTGACTGGAAACTGGGAGAAAAATCGTAACTTCCTCTTGTGGTGATGCAAATTGGGCTTCTCTTCCCCAAACTTAGATTTTTTTCCTGTTACATGGATCTAGTAATACATCAAGAGGCTGCACATCTGTCTATTCCCAGGTACTTCTGTGCATTTAACTACCAACACAAGCCCATGTGTATCAGAACATTCTGATTACCACTTCAGAACTGCTGCCTGTTATGGTAATTGAATCCACATGGTCTAGAACATTCAAACCCCAGTCTTCTACTTTCCTGGATCCCATTATTACCAATGAAATCAAGGACCTAGATTCTTCTGCAACTCAATTCCACTTTTATCCTTAACCTGGGGGTGGATAACCACATAACTTTCCAGAAATACTGGTATTGTCCTCACAAGTGCATTTATCAATTCCTTTGTGAAGGCAGAGTCTTCTGAGCACTCCCAGGATACACTGTTGAGGGAGAGGGAGAGAAGTGCACTTATCAGATTCACTCTAGTGCTACCATCTCCCCAAGACTTAACTGCCTTCCTCTACACTATCCCAGGGGAGGCCCAGCATTTGTGACCTCATTAATGTAAACTATTGAACTTGGCCTTCAGAAGCCAACGGAGTAAAGACACCAAATTTCAACTTCTCTAAATTCGGAATAAAATTTAGTGTAACATTATATTTGTCTTCATCCAAAATGAAATCTGTTCTTTTTGAGAGGTTCTATGAATGTATTGCCATGTTTTACTTCAAGTATGTTCACATAAATTTAACAATATTTTAGGATTCCTTTGCTGTGTATGCCATATCCCCTTGGGAGAAACCTCAATATCTCTTCCTGGGGCATCTTGGGAAAGAACCATTGTTATTGTTCTAGAGACAGTGGGAGATTATGAGGTAGGTTAGAGCAAACTGTGTCAGGTGACATAAGGAAGTATTATATATTTAAGGGAAGACTACTTTTCTAATAGTGAAGTTGTTCCTGATTCTATTGGCAAGAAACATGGGGAAATCTTTGTGGTATAAACTTCTCAGCTTTGTCCAAATGCACACATTTTCCCCATCCCGAATCTCAGGGTCCTGCTACTTCTTCATAAATGCTTTTAACAGAAGCAGTGATATCCCAATATTAACATAGGGACTGATGATGTTGTGAGATCAACTTGTACTTTATTTATGCTTCTTTACATTTGAATTTTTGTTAGAATCCTCAGCCACATCTTTCTTCCCTCTAGCTTTGGGAGATAAGCTCTTTTATGTTTATCATAGAAATTCTCTAGTATCTTAAGCCTGATTTTAACAGAGTTCAAACACATAAGTGTAATAAATTTTTTTGTCTCTTCTTCTTCACCTTTAGAAATGGATTGCAGCCCTCTGAACTTGCCATTATCCTTGTTACCATAACATACCATTACAGCAGCAATTTGATTTTCCAAAGCGTTGAATTTGGCCAGCTCTCCATCTCAGCATCCATAGATGATGATTTAAGTAAAAATGATGTCACTGCATGACACGAATTACCATTATTCCATTTGCCATCTGCAAGTGCATCATGAGTGTGTTCATATTTAAGTAGGAGTTAAGTTCAGTGTTGGAATCCTAACATAAGAGGTATTTTTCCAGGACCACTGCTGATAAAGTATTATAACAATCAGTGTCAGACTAGGAAGCATGTACCTCTCTGAATATTCTAGTTTAAAGGGATTTCATTTAGGGAATTGGTACCAGAAGTGATGGAAGATGATTAGGGGACAATGAGGCAACCCATAGATTAAAAATAGGTTATCAGAACTACATTTGGCCAGGGGGGAGAAACAAAAATAAAAACAAACAAGAAACAAATCAAGATGACAATGACACCAAAGAACCTTGTCAAGGACTCACCAATCAGAAGCTGAAAGTATGATGCTTCCACTGATGTTTAAGACATGGATCATAGGGAGCCTTTGCTGGAAACCCAGCACAAGGAAAGGAGAGAGAGAAAAAAAATCCTGATTTCTGCCTTCCTTCTACCTTCTCATTTTTCTTCAGTGCCCAAGTTAGCCAACCTTGCCCAGTACCAGTTGACAAAGAGTTGGGAATCAGAACTCTATATGGGAAGAATAGGGAACAACTTTGAGAACAAACAGCTGAAGTCTAGCACAATGGAACATGTAGTGGTAGAACAGAGAGAATGAGTGAAAGAAAAGTAAAAAGGAATAGCCTGGGGGAATAGTAATGGTGGGGGGCAGGGAGGAGCTGTTGATGGTAATGGGAGAAGTTTGTAGTAGTGTGAAACCAATGATGAGCACGTTTGTCACATTTGTGACCACCTCATCCTACTTACAGATAATGGATAGCATTCCTAGGAAGAGAACATCACTATAGACTTTTCTTTTTTAGACCTGAAAAAGGCACATTGTCTGGACTTACCAATGGCCATGGCCTCTCTAAGGCAGATGGCACACGTCTAAGAGAAAATGTAAGGCATTTCATGGCTTTGGGTGAATATCTAATGTTAAAGCTTCATAGAGAAAGAAGATACAGCATTGTGAATATCTAAATAATTCTCAAGCCACTTCATTCCTTAAGCCAACTCAAACCACAGGATTTATCACTCTGGGTGTTCCAAGAAAAAATTTCCATATTCAGAATTCTTTGATCTTCCAGGAGGACAATGGCATGTCTGCTGGGATTGCAAAAAGCAGTGTCAGTTAACCGCCTTCCCACCCCCTAAATAAAGAGAATCCATTTATGCCGCTCGTAATATCCATAAAATTTGGGGAAGAAGAGACTGATGACATTTCACATGGCACAGTTTTGCAAGAGCTTAAGTTTTGATTTTGAACCTAAATTTAGCTTCTTATTTTTAATGTGGATAATTCCTTTGTGACATATCCTAAATTGTTTATATATAGTTTATGCCTTATACTCAAAATAACATATGGGATGTCATCTGTTAGTTCTGAAAAGTTTGACACTAATGAGTATAAAATAGCAAGACAAAGTTCTATTTCTTATGACAAAAACTATGAAAAAACTCACCATGTATAAAGAAGTCTGGGTAGAAATACACACACACACACACACACACACACACACACACACAGCTCAGAAATTATTGGGGAGTTAGAATACAAGTGATCATTTTCTCTCTTGACAGTTCAGTTTCTTCTTATCCTATAATGAACATGCGTTATTAAAGTTTTTATGTACAGATTTTGTGAATAAAAGTAAATATGTGTGTTACCAGCTTTCAATTTTTACTATATTTTCAGGTAGCATGTTGCCTCCCCGTCACTCCTTAATAATTTTGTATATTTTGTATAACAATTCCTTCCTAGATGTCAAGATATATTATTGTGATGCTACAGTATACTACTACTGTCTAAAACTTGATGCTATTTGTAAATGAGCTCCAGCAAAACACTTTTGGAAGAGGATAATCAAGTCTGGCTGACTGTAAATGCAGTGTATATTTTAAAAGTTGTTGATCTGATGATAACAACTGAATTTATATATAACCGAACTTATATATAAAACATGGTAATTTATGAATACACTTTTTGAGTCTTGAATAAAATTGTAATATCTTTGGCATATAGATATAATGATTTGTAACTTGCTTTTGTTCAGCTGGAAAGTTAAGGGCTTATGTAAAAAGTATAAATAAAGAATTCTTATATAAAAAAGAATCTATTACACTTTTGGTATCAATTATGTGACTCCCATCAAAGAATTTTTTCTAATTTTTATTATTTATCACGTTATAATATCACTGTGTCGCTCTGCCGTTCCCCATCAATAAAAAAAAAAAAATCACTAGGGTGAATCTTATAATTGGTGTTCTGAAGGTCACACAGAAATTGAGTAGTAAATAGGAAGGTAAGGTTGATAAATGTCCATTTGTGATCTACTGCTCTCCTCTCGAATTCCCCCAGGGGACTAGATAATCTGGAGGGTTTTCATTAATTGCAAAATCACTCAGGGAAATCTAGCTCACACTGAGATGATGGAAGTTTTTACTTTCTAATGACACGTGTTGGGCTCTGTGGAATGAAGAGGGTGTCTTGGTTGAGTTCTGAAAGCATGGATGTCTTTTTCGCCCAGCCAACACTTTCAAGAGAGGGATTGAAGACTGTCAAAAATAAATAATTCCTTTGTACTCTGAGGTGATTTCTCTTGGTCAGGTTTAATCACACCTAACAAACAGATCAGTGTCCAAAACTGTTCGCTCTCAAAACCTAAGCTTATCTGTCAGTTAACCTGGGGAGTTGATTTCTGATGAGGAGCATCTGGCTTTTTTTCTGAAAATATACTGCATTTAGCAATGCAAATCCTTGCTAAACAAAGACCACCTCCCTGCTCCTCATATAGGGGTGTCAAATGTAAATAAAATCATGTGATGCCTAAATCACCACATTGTATTGACCTTTTTTCCTATTTCGAAGAGACTGCGTATTATTTTCAGTCTCAGTCTGGCCCAACTGACTGAGCAACAGATCAAAGATTTGGCCTCTTGAGGTTAAAACACTAGTGTTTAGGGGTGCTCCTTGATGCCCCGAGTAAATCAATTAACCTTTCTGCTCCAGTTTCACTCATGTGTAACAGAAGTTGAAGCAAAATTCTGACTCAAGCCATAGTACCTTGATCAGAAATCACACACATGCACGATCACACACACACAATGTCATTTATGTAGTATTTGTTCTAAGTATTACTGATTTTTCTCCTAGGTGTTTTAAAGTTAACGCTGCAACTAAAATCCCCGAAGAACGGCTCGTGCTCATACTCAACAAGTTATTAACAGAGGAGAAAATGAGAGTACTTGCTATAAAAAAGGCACAATCGCTTTGTCTGTTCCTTCAAATTCCATACAGAATTGCACTGATCAAGGGTACTCTTGTGAAGTGTTAGACAATCCTATCCTGAAGAGAAAACCAAGCCCCGTTCTCTTCGGATCTGTCACTTCACATTTGAATTTGATGAAGTGTTTTTTCCTGCATGCGCGCAGTGATCATTCCGGGTTTTACTGAATGGTTATGCAAAAGTTGGCTGAATCTGCTGGGGACACAGGTCCTGTCCATATTCGCTTCAAGGTGTCAAAGACAAGCATGCTTGATAGTAAAGTTTAAAGGCGTCTGCCTTTGAAGATGCCACTGTTCGCTTTCTTATATGCATATACATAATACATTTGTTTTCCTTGTCAGCTTCGAGAATGTGTCATTATTCCCCACTCTCTGCTTTGGGCCTGCCATGCCTTCTAGAATGACAGCTTTTGGCAGCTCACATTAGCATCATTAGGAGCCTGATGATGTGCTTTCTCACTGGGGCACTGTCAAGGTTTTATCCTAACTTCGTAGTTTCGGCTTCTGTGATTTGTGTAGACCTGCCACGAAGAGAGAAGAGGCAGTTTGAACGACACAAACAAAGAGAAGCCTTCACTCTAAAATAAGAAAACATCACATCTACTCTCAAACGTATCATAGTCCAGATTACAAACGAACACCTGGTGGTTTCTCAATATAAAATTCTTAATAAAGTTATCAGATATATTACTTCTGAGATTCAGATGTAATATGGATTTTATGCTTCTCTTTTCTAAAGAATGCGGAAGTCACAGAATTTGAAAAATAACCCATATGTAAAATGAGGGCAAGAACAAATGCTAATTATAAAGCTCACAAATAAAACTAGATGAAGTGAGAAAGTATCTTTATTTCCCAAAATATCTCTTTGGTTGAAATATTATTAATTATTAGGTCTTCTATCCAAGAATATTTAAAGAAAATTACAATTCCCAAATGTAATGGTTTTAATAGTGTTTCCCCCCTAACAACCTTTTGTTTAATTTGTAAAATCTGGATACATGATAATGAACCATAATTAGCACATTCTAGTGGGTAAATTATTGCTCTAAGTTGGCTTGGCTTTTACTGGTAAATTTTTTTTATTTTTCCTAACCTTTGCAAAACATATCTATATATATAACCAGATAATAAGTCCAGAAATATTATTTCAGAGTATTAGAGAATATCATAATTTTTTTTTCTGGGCAAGTACTATGATTTTCTTGTTTCTTTCTACAGTATCAAGAACAAAGGAATGTTTGGGGAAAAAAAAGTATTGTGTGAATAAACAGATTATAGACTAAAAATTAGTTGGATACTAAGCAATATAAAAAGTAAAGTTATAGAATAAACAGTAACCAACATCCAAGTGTCACAAATTCTTCTGGTCTTGTCTTTTTCCCTCTCGTAGAAAGTGATCTTTCTTTCTCCTTCTGTATGAAATCATACATCTATCTGCATCTTTCTGTATGAATCGTGTGCTAGAAGGTGTGTGAAATTAACAATGCATCTTTCATTCTACATAAGATGTCCACTCTCTATGAAAGATAGACTGTAAAATAATTTCATCAGCATTCTTCAATTGCTTTTTCTCCATAAAACCAATTTGTAAAGGAAAAAAATCTTGACAAAAACCAAATGCCCAACAGCCTGCATTAACTTTTATCATTTGTGTTATAGGGATATGGATGCATTTCTTATTTCACAAAATTATCAAGAGGTTTGAATGAACTACCGCATATGAAAATGTTCCAAAGGGAGACAAGGAATATTTAAAAACTCATCGCTTTCATGTTTCCTACTGTTTGGGGTTTGCCTGTGTTCTTTTACTTCTATATGTGTACAGGTGTGTCTGTGATTCATGACATGTTCCTGTGAATTTGCTATGGTTTTACACTCACCTGACAGTAAACCATGTAATTTACTAGTGGTGATTATACTAGTTGCATTTTTCAATCAATGAAAATAGTTCAAGTAGGAATTTAATAATCGTATTCTGTTTGCTAAATATTTTTATAGTTTAATGTCAGTCTATCCGACATCAGTCCTAAAGCAAGTTTGCACCTATGAGAGACATTTAAAAAATATAATGTAAAATGGCTCTAGTTTTGAAGACCAGTTACTTTACAGCACAATCTCCTTCATAAGTGAGTAAGGAAGATCTGTGGTGCAGAGAAAGGTGGATTGCAAAGATGTGAGACAAGTCCTCAGGTTCTGCATCTAGAAACTCTATGTGACTATTGTGAGATATTGAGTGAGATACTATGCATTCTACTTGTTTGCTTGTGTAAAAGGGACCAGATTATTTGGTCCCACAATAGCTTTCAAATAAAAAAAATAAATAATATTCCATAATTTAAAATTAATATATGCTCCTTAGATTCCATCAAGTTTTTTGGGGAAATTTTTACCAAAGCAGGAGAATCAGTGTTTGAATTTTATCTGGTCTTCAGAGTTTGAAAATCTTCCACTAATATCTATTGTAAGTATGTACTTCGAGTGCACAAAAATAGAATGGAAATATTTCACAACTAGGCATCATATTTGAGTAATTATGCAAATTTCTGTATCAGTGTTTATTTATAAACAGTCACTTCACTTTAATTTAATAACTATTGATTGAGCACATTCACTGATTGAACCATACACTGTGGTAAGGAATGTGTTTCAAAGGATGAATAAACAAGGTCTTATCAAGAGACATTGATAAATAAAAATAATAATAATGGGCACCTGGGTGGCTCAGTCGGTTTATTTGACTAATTGTTGAGTTTGGCTCGGGTCATGATCTCACAGTTTGTGGGAATGAGCCCCATGTCGGGCTCCACACTGACTGCACAGAGCCTGCTTGGGATTCTCTCTACCCTTCTCTTTGTCTCCCCAACAATTAATAAATAAGCTTTAATAATAATAATAATAATAATAATAACAGAAATAGTTACAAAATGTACAACTATCACCAGTTTTTAAAACCTGCTTATTGCTCCAAGTCACCATCATTTCCTGATGTATTATGCAGCAGCTTCCTAACAGATCTACCTTTGATGACTTTTGCCCACAGTCCAGTTTTAAAGAAAGCAGCCAGAAGGATATGTCAAAAACATGTCAGGTCATAATATCACTCTGCTCAAAACCTACAAAGGCTTCCCTATTCTCCTGAAGTAAAACCTAAGTCATTTACAAGGGTCTACAAGATTATATACCTGGCCTCTACCAAGTGCATTACTCTTCACCTTCCTGAATCCAATGTCATTGGCCACATCCTAGACCCTAGAACACACCAGATACACTCCAGATTCAAGGCTTTATTTTATTTTATTTTATTTTACTTTATTTTATTTTTTATTTTTTAAAAATGTTTATTTATTTTTGAGAGAGAGAGAGACAGAGCATGACTGGAGGAGGGCAGAGAGAGGGACACACACACAAAATCACAAGCAGGCTCCAGGCTCCGAGCTGTCAGCACAGAGCCTGTTGCAGGTCTCAAACTCACAAACCATGAAATCATGACCTGAGCCGAAGTCAGATGCTTAACCGACTGAGTCACCCTTATTTTAGTTTTTATTATTTTATTTTATTTTATTTTATTATTTTATTTTTTTATCTTATATTAGACAGCATAAGCAGTGGAGAGGGGCAGAGGGAGACGGGGCGGGGGGAGAGAGAAGAGAGGAATAGAGATTGGGAAGGAGAGAATCTCAAGCAGGCTCCATGCTCAGTGCAGAGTCCCATGTGTCTGATCCCAAAACCCTGAAATCATGACCTGAGCCAAAATCAAGTCAGGTGCTCAATAGTCTGAGTCATCCAGGTGTCTCCAGACTTAAAGCCTTATAATTCATTGCTCTCTCAGCCTGGCATACCCTTCTCCTAACTATCTCCTTGCTTCATGTCCTCATCTTCAAATCTCTGCTTATATACTATCTTTGCAATAGACATCACCATAACTACCCCATATATGTTCTACTTCACCTAAACGCCTTTGCTCCTTGTTTTTCCCTTCCTCTGCTCTATTTTTGTAGCACTTAACATGTTTAAAAATCCTATATAATACCACTCAAATATTTATCCAATAGGCTTAGAATATTGTAGAGGTTTGTTTGTGTGTTTGTTTTCCTATTCCTGCATGATGAATGACTACTTCCTAAAATATACAAAGTATTCAATGCATGATTGCTGAATTAGTGAAAGTCTAGAGTCACAAGTATGGAAATAATCTTTACACACAGGAACAAAAAGGAATTGCAAGATATTTGGAGAAGATTATATGAAAGTGGAAGTTTTAATGTGGATTATAACAAATCAATAAATAAGCAACTTAAAAATAATTTTCAAAAAACTCTAAGTTTCTATCTTTAAGTTATCAAACTAGATTCTATAGCATCATAACACATTCACATTAAACATTTTTATGCAGAAGTGAAATGGAAATAATAATAGACTATTATTACTGCTGAGTAATAAAAATTATATTATTATAAAAATTATTATTATAAATATAATAAAAATTAAATAATAAAAAGATACACAAAACAAGACATAAAATTTCCAGTATTCTGTTAATACTTTGGATTACATTGTACTGATAGGTAATCAATATTTTGCATCATGTCTTGAAAGTTAATTCTGTGGAATGAGTTGATAAAAACAAGTATATACAATGCTCCAAAACAGAATTAGAGATTTGATGAGATAATTGAGTAAAATCTTAGGAAGTTTCAGTAAGAAATAAAAGAGTTCAACACAGTAAGCTTTTCAGATATACATGCTACCGTCAGTAGTTTACCCCCACTCTATCTAATGATTACTACTTGTAACCAAAAATAACAGAATCTCTAAATCTCTGCCTCACATTCCCCCCACCACCAAATTTCAAGATTGAATAATCTGACTTTGAGTTTCACTTCATCATATAAGAATAGTTAGTTAAATGCAACTCAATGTTTTTTCAATAATTAGTTCTAAATTATATGTGGCGATGTTTCATTGTATTTTGTTGTTTAACTTGAAGAACATATTTCAGTCCTGGAAAATAATAGAAATAGAATGGTGTAAACTTTTTGCTTTGAATAATACTTCTATATAGAGTCAACTACTACTCATTTAGTTCCTTATCTAAGAAATGTTTAAATTGATGGATTTGATAGTACCAGACAACTGTAAATAATCTCTTTATTTTATTCTCTCATGACTTCATCATCCAAAGGCAAATCAAAATAAATACTAACACAAAACTATTTGAAATTTAGCTAACATTTTATTCCACATTTTTAAAGAAAAAAACTTAATTATTAAAGCCAATGATATTTCTCTAAAATCTTATATCTGAGAGTTTTAAGTTATTTCTCTTTGAAGTAGAGTGAGTTTAAGTCTATCACAGAGAACTAATTATTTACAAAATATCATTAAACAGTTTTATGGCAGCATATATATCAATATATTGCCTGTCTTTTTTTAAACCCTGTCTTTTTTTTTTTTTTTTACTGTTTTATTTATTTCTAGGTGAGAGAGAGAGAGACAGCGTGAGCAGGGGAGGGTCAGAGAGAGAGGGAGACACAGAACCTGAAGCAGGCTCCAGGCTCTGAGCTGGCAGTCAGCACAGAGCCCGACGCGGGGCTCAAACCCACAAACCGCGAGACCATGACGTAAGCAAAAGTCGGACGCTTAACCGACTAAGCCACCCAGGCGCCCCTGTAAACCCTGTCATTTAACCCAAGGAATAATTTAGCTGTATTATATAGTCAGTGTGAAATCCATTATTTTTTTTAATAAACTATCCTGGAAATTTCAGTTTGTTAGATTCAAATTTATCTCTGAAATCAGGCATTGAAAAAATATAAATGGCAATTCTAAGTATATGTTTGCCTTATTTTAGATCTAGAGTCACATAATATAATACAGACTTAACTTATTACTTCCTGATTTATATGCAGTGTAGAATGAGACTAAAAGATCAAAAAGTTCATTGCTATCATTTTTCTTGCACAACCTAACTTCTGCTGCTTAATCTTTAGGCTTTGTAAAAGCCAGTATCCTTTCTTCCAAAAGTCATTATTTTCACTACTTAAATGATTATATATGTTATTGTTGTAGGGAATTATAATCTGTCTCTTGAAACTACAATTAATAAAACATTATTTTTGTTTCTACAGATTATTTTTATTAAAATATCCTTTTATTTGAAAATCTTAAAATTTAATTTCACATTAAAGGTATCCAATCTAATAAGATAATATAATACTATTTCAAATTAGTTTATACCAAATTTTGGCTGGCAAAAAATTTTACATGAATTACAAAATGATCCCTTGTAACTTACCATTTGAACTTCCTATATGTGCTTCTGTGTTTGATGTTTTTATAATAAATGAATAATCAGTAATGCATTTTAATCGAAATAATTTTAAAAATAATATCTTTCTCATAAGTGAATCGGCAGAAGTAATTTTTTAAAAAATACTTTTTATAACACTAGTCTAAAGATGGATAGTAACCATAAAATAGAGATTTTCTTTAGTTAATTAACAGTTTCTTCCATGAAGGAAGCATATGATAATAAAGTAAGTCACTATAGAAACTCATGGCTGTTGCTAATAATGTCAAAGGTGATAATGCTGTGTGTGTGTGTGTGTGTGTGTGTGTGTGTGTTTTAAATAACCTCTTTACCCATGCCTCTTATAGAACAGTTTGGAAAAGCAAGTATGTGCTGAGCAGCACATAAAGAATTTGATTTCAAATTCTTATTTAATAGGAGAAAAGCACACTTGTCAAAATATCATTGCTTCATGTTATTGGATGTCTGCTACAATGACTAGATGTTGGATGCACCTCACTTCATGAACATAGATAGATGATGTACACCAACTTTAGGATTAGAATTCTGCTCCTTAGGCATTCATATCATTTCCTCCATTTATTTGCTTGGAAGAGTCTTGTTTGTTCTTAATCTTTCAGTTTACATACCACTTTTCCTAAAAATCCATTAACCTTAATCTGGGTTATTTTCTTTGTTTTAATCTTTTAAAATTTTACTTTAGAGAGAGCACTAGTGGGGGCGAAGGGCAGATGGAGACAGAGGGAATCTCAAGCAAGTTCCATGCTCAGCACAGAATGCCACATGGGGTTTGATCCCACAGCCCTGGGATAATGACCTGAGCAAAAATTAAGAGTCTCATGCTCAACCAACTAAGTCACTTCAGCACTCCTGGGTTATTTTCAATTGTTATGGGCTTCCATCTCAATTTCATTTATTTATATCATTCTGTCTTATTTTATTATGAAGATTGTTTCCTTGCTTGGTTTCTTTTATTCTTTGTAAACTCTCTGAGGGTAGAAGGAATTAAGTGCTTCTTTGTTACTGTTCTTTCCCTAATCTCAATCATATTACCTGGCTCAGAATAATCATTTAAAGAAGAAGAAGGAGAAGGAGAGGGAGAGGGAGAGGGAGAGGGAGAGGGAGAAGAAGAAACGAACATAGAAAAAAGAAAGAAAAGAAGAGAAATATAAAGAGTAATTTCATCATTTTCTTATTTATCTTTAAGAGTCAAGATGGATTCAGTCCAATGTTGCTGACTTTAAAGATAGTAGAAGTGTCCAGGAACCAAGAAATGTGAATCCCCTTAAAAAACTGGAAAAGGCAAGCAAATGAATTCTGCTCTAGAACCTTCAAAAGGAACACAGCCATATAGACACCTTGATTTTAGCCCAGTGAGACTCATTCCAGAATGCTGACCTCTAGAACTAGTAGATGAGAAATTTGTGTTGTTGTAAGCCTCTAAATTTGTAGTAATTTTTTACAGAATCAATAGGAAACTAACACAGGCTTGACATATTTGCTGTCAGGAGATCCTTGATGTCCTTTTCTTTTCCATTTTTGTTTATAGTAATATCTCTGCAACTATCAGCCATGTATGCAGGCTCAGCCCTGCATCTACAGCTTCTGCTCACTCCGGGGCTACTTTGGGTCATTATTTCCTTTTCATCTCTGTGTTGGAGGCCGGCTCTGGCCGGGGTCCAGGGGTCCCTGAAGGATGGATGGTGTCAGCGAGGGAGGGAGGGAGAGAGCCCCGGGATTCTTTCTGGTCACCAGGCAGGCATCTCCGCTTTGACTGGGGCTCAACTTTATAATTAAGTGTTTGGGGGATGGCACAGAAGTGGCATTTGCCTTAGACAATGATTTCTGATGACAAACTTCTTTGATATGTAAGAATTTCCCAGAACATAGATTTGTAGAAGACTCGTGCATAATCTTTATCAATAGTGAGTGAGGTAGGGGATTTAGATGCTTATCCTATGGGGAAGGAAGGTATGTTTAGCATAGAAGACAAAGTTTTTAGCATAAAAAGGGTGAAGTTACTTCTTTGTGAGCAGGGGTCAAACAGGTCTTTCAGGAAACACCTCTGCTCCCATAATCACCAAAGAATTTCCTCAATAGGTTCCTTCACAGGGAGCAATCAGCATATTCAAGGCCAAATAAGTCACTCCAAAGACGAATAACAAATGTTTTGGGGGGGGGGTGTAGTGCTCCAAGCAGAAACAATTGGGTGGGGCTGTATATCTGCCCTTAACTCTAAATTAGGCTCTTTGTCTTAGGGCCAGGCTTAATTGTAACTCGTGTTCTTAGCCCCCTTTACTATGAAGTCTTGGGTCTGCAAGGCCCATAGGAAGAACCTTTTGACAATCATCCACAATGTTTTTTCATCTGAAATCTCTTTTGAAAAGGCAGGAATATGCTTTTCCTTATGAGCAATCTGTGGGGAATATTGGTCGATATGGAATATTGTGAGGCCTGGTCAATACCAGCAGCCTCACTTCCAACATGAGCCAGTAATAGCAGAAGGAGATACCAGTTTTCGTTTCTCATGGCAGGAGCTGTGCAAACGCTGCCATTTCCTCGCTGTGACTGTCACCCAGCGAGGCCAGTGCAGCTCCCGGCATCTCTGTCTCCTGCTTCCACTCCAGATATTCTTTAGCTTTTTCTCTTGACTCATTTCTTGAGCATGATAATTTATTTGACTCCGCAAATTAACAACACACTCTGTTTAAAATCTTAAAGGTGTCAGAAATTTGTAAGTGTGGAAATGGAGAGAAAGGAAGAGGCGATGGCAAAGTGATTAGAGTAGCAAGAGACCTTTATTTTCAGAATCAAAGGGTTCCAGGGTGAGCTTCTGTGACTCGGGGGAAAGGGGGTCAGGCAAGTCGCACCAAAGTAGGTAAGATTGGGTCTTTTAAGCTGTTGTAACTCCGGATTTTAGGCCCGTGTGGGGTTAGACCCAAATATGGTGTTGTGCTGAGTTGGTCCCGTATGATTGGTCGGGAGGTGTTTTTTTTTTTGTTGGGACTTCTTATAGGGTGATCAGCAGGTAGGTGTGGGGTGAGGGTGCAGGTGGGGAAACTCCTGGCATGATCGGCAGCTTGGCCCGGGGAAACTTTTAGGGTGTGTTCGGGAACCATGCGGCTAACAAAAGGCAGCGCATTTTCTTAGCACCAGTGAAGTTATTCTCCATAGGTTTTTCTAATTCCAGTAACCAGACTTAAGGGTCATATGAAAAGTGTTATGTCCACTTTGAGTGAGAAGCTAACCAAGGCTGACTCCACAGCAGATACACTGACTTGTACATTCTATCTTAGGACAATACCCTTTGACCCCTTTAACTATAAGTTTATCTTTTCTATCTTTGTCTCAGAAGCCAGTACCATGCCAAATGGCTATCACATAGCAAATGTTGGGTTGGTTAAATCCTTTTTGATTTAAGGAGAATTATAAACCACACTGACATAGAACTAATATATAGATAGAACATTTCATGGAGCTGGTTGATTATCCTGTAGCCCATTGATATGATGGCCTTAACAAACATTAAAACTGATGTTTCCAATAAAAGTGTAAGTCATAAAATTGTTATAGTAAAACCTTGGATTTTGAGTAATTTGTTCTGTGAGTCTTCTGCAAGATGAGCAAACATTTCTCATAAATTTTAACTTGATAAATGAACGACGTCTTGCAATCTGAGTAGTATGTGACACCACATATCACATGATCACGACTGAGCTTTTAGTTCTTGAAATTCATTTTGATATACAAGTGTTTTGTATTATTAGCATGTTTTTGGAATGAATAATGCTTGCAAACTGAGGTTTTACTGTATTTGTTAGTTATCCTATCAGCTGAATGGAATACTGTTGAATATACTTCGATGACTACAGACTATTTCTGGTAATCACCTGGTTGTAGCAAGGGAATCATCTTTTAATTGTGCATGTCACTATTTGAGGTTTCCCCTTTTGCTCCAGAGCTGCCTGTGTGACTTTTTCATGCATCCTAAATTTCTGCCATTTTGATGGATTGCAAAAGGCACCAAAATATCAAATTGATTAGGTTAAAATAAGAAAATTCAAAGTGTAAGTTGTTAACATAGCAAGAATAGAGTTGTTCTGCAAAACATACTTGATTCTGAGCCAAGAAAATTAAAGTACGTAATGTTTTCTGACTTGTTATGATTTGGACTTTCAATCAAAGTATGTTGGCATGAGAATATAAGAATATTGTCCTCAGTGTGTCTTCATGTAGATTCAAATGACTTCATAATGATGGAGTGGTCAAAAACTAATGGAACAAAACTTTACAGGAAGGGGAGAAAAGAACTAAGTTACAAGATGGAAAGCTCTTGTTTGTAGGAATACGTCAGGAAAAGATGGAGAGGTCAAGCTGACTCTATTAAAAACTGTTAAAAATTAGTTGATTTATTAACAATTCTTCAAAAGTAATACTCTGCTGATTATTATAAGGCTTATGCTCCCAGTAGTGATACTAATTCCTTTGTGTTTGTCAATTAAATTGGAGCAGGAAATAATCAACCAGATATCTCGAGTAATAAACTCTGACTTATTTAAGAGCAACATGGATAAATGGTGGAAACTAAGAGTGCTGGATTCTCATTCTTTTAAAGATTTGCCAAATATCACACTAAAAAATGTCACCTATAATTCTGGAGAAAGCTTTTCCCAATTTCCTTTTAAATTTGTAAGAGGTAATAAAGAAGGAAATCACAGCTCCACATAAAAATAAAAAGATGGTTAGTCTAAAAACTAGAATCAGGAAAGAATCAACATTGATAATTTAAAAAAAAATTCAACTGGAGAAAATCAATATAGGTACAACTTGATGGCATAAGCAGACTTTACTTCATGAAAATTAGTTTACTTAAAAAAGTTGAACTGGGGCACCTGGGTGGCTCAGTTAAAAGTCTAACTTCATCTCAGGTCATGATCTCGCAGTTTGTGGGTTTGAGCCCTGCATCGGGCTCTGTGCTGACAGGTCAGAACCTGGAGCTTACTTCGGATTTTGTGACTCTCTGCCCCTCCCTTGCTCATGCTCTGTCTCTCTCTGTTTGTCAAAAATTAATAAATGTTAAAAAATTAAAAAAAATAAAAAAGTTGAACTGACACTTTCTATTTTTCCCAAAGTCTGATATATGACTCAGAAACCCAGGATTTCTAGAACTGGGTGACCATACACATTATGATTTCCCTACGTCTATTGCACAAAGTTGAAAATGTCTCTACGCTTTTGCAACCAGCCATTGTCAAACAAGGTTTCTTGTCTAAACTGCTGAATAAGAGCTCTGGGAGTGACTATTTTCTCAACTGTACCAACAACAGTACACAGCCACTAGCAGTCTAGATTCATAGGAAAGACCTTAACTCCTTATAGTCAATGAAAACCTTAGGTCATTAGGACTTAATTCTCTTGCAATTCTAGTTGGAAACCAATCTCAGTTTAGGACTGTCAGTACCACCTAAGGATTGCTTTTTGAGGCATCCAGTTATGTGCCCCTTCATCCTATATCTCACATCATCCCAAACCATGGTTCCAAATTGATGAAGAGAATGAAAACCTTAGAAAACAGGTGCCAAGAAAATAGAAAAAGGATTATGGTCCTGGAAGAATTGAACCCTATATAATGTATGATGCAGGACTGAGATAGAAAGGACCCAGTATCAGTGCACGATACAGATGGATATGTTGCAAGAAATGAATCAGATTCATTAAATTGGAACAAGAAGATGGGGTAAAAGGAGAACACTTTACGAAGGCAGTTGGTCTAAGTGCCAATTTGAATATGCCTGTTATCTTGAAAGCTGTTTGCAACAGTTTAACTACTATTTACGTGTGTGAGGTCTGACCACAGCAAATAAGGGGAGGAAAATATTGTCTGTGTCTTAGACAAATTCTGTGTGTGTGTGTGTGTGTGTGTGTGTGTGTGTGTACGTGCAGTCTTTCTGTGCTTAAGGGGACGTGAAAACAAACAAAGGTATAATTTTAAGTACAAAGACAAAAATAAATCCACAATAATTTATAGGTAAATACAAGCACTATTTTTTAAAATTTATTTTTGAGACCGAGAGAGAACATGAGTGGGGAAGGGCAGAGAGAGAGGGAGACACAGAATCTGAAACAGGCTCCAGGCTCTGAGCTGCCAGCATAGAACACCATTCAGGGCTCAAACCCTTGAGCTGAAGTCGGACGCTTAACCGACTGAGCCACCCAGGCACCGCAAACACTTTTTGTAAGGTTTATTTAATGGAAAAAAAAATTCTGCAAAGTACAATTCAATAGAAAAGGAAATAAATGAACTGCACAGTGTAAGAAATTTTAAAAGTGAACACTCAGGCTAACACGGTGAAAAAGTGAAAAGTTGTTTTTTAAAGTTTACATTAATAAACATTAAACCTAGGAAAAAATCTGGGAATATATAAATGACTGAAGTTCACTTATCAAGCATAAATCAGAATATAATAATATTCTTATATATCATGCTCTTTTATGTATAAGTCTCTCATAATTTAATAACAGAATGCTTTTTAAATCTTAAAGAAATAAATAATCCCTCTGCTTTTTATACTGATCTGAAGCACAGAAAATGATAAATGTTTAAAATTTATTTATATATTCCAGTATTCACCTGATATTCTGGCTTGTAAAATATGGAGGGGAAAAAAATGTATAGTCAAATCTTCTGAGTATTGGCAAGCGCATGTAGGAATATGGGTCCTTTGATAAAAGGCTGTTGACGATATATTAGGATGAGATTTCTAGAGGGCAAATTGGAGGTTTCAAAGGAAATATAGCACTAAAATGGCCATGGATATATTAAAGCTATGAAGATATTTACCAAACATTATTTATAAGAAAAAATATCAGAACCAATAAAAATATGATACTTTGATATCTGTTAAATGAGTTTTTCACCACCTAAATAGGCAAAAGTATACAGCTAATAAATTTTATGTTGAAGGAATTTTTGATGGTCTAAAAATATGAAGAAAAGGTTCAACGTATTTCATTACATAAAAAAGGAGTTTTTCACAGTTATACATAAATATCCATTTTTTCATAAAAAGTAAAAAACATTCAGAGGCATTGACACTGGTAGAAAATTGAACATCAAAATGTCAATAATTATTATATCTGAAAGTGTAATTATAGGTGAGTCTTATTATTTCTTTATCATTTTTAAAAAGTTTCCAAAATTTAATAATAAATATACTTTATATAATATAAATTTACAAAATGAAAACAGAAGTGTCTCAATCTTTAAATACAGTTTCATAGATTATTTTAAAATAAAACTGCTTAGTGATTATTTTCCTTTATGTATCCTGAGTTTTCTTTTCTTTTCTTTTTTTTCATAATTTTATTCTGTTTAAAGTTTTCAAATAAATAGGTCTTCTTACGCTATTATTAGAAATTACTTTATTGACCAAAAAGATTTCTAAGCAGAATTTTACAAGCAGTTTAAATCACTAATGGTCTTGGGTGCTTTTTTAGAAATTCAGACTCTTAGGCTCTCTTCTGAAAATGCAATGCATGTGTTCTAGTGTGAGATCTGGGAATCTGCATTTATAATCAGAGCTCCTGGCTATTCTAATGACCAGGCTTATATGAAAACCCATTGCCTTGAAAAATAAATCTGTAGACTGATTTCATAGACGCCTTCAGATATATGAGGTACTATTACCAACTACATTTTCATTCTTCAGTGGGAATTAAAAAGTAGAAATAGGCATACATCACACTGTCAGGGATTCTGGTGAGATATAATGATGAATTTCTTGATAACAAGGATTGCTCTATGTTGGGATGAATTTCCTCTGGAATTTTCAGAATTTTATTTGTTTTGACATAGTTAGCTATACGTAGCCTTCTTGGCGGTAGAGTGTGACCTAAAACAAACTTCATTTTATGTTTTCAATTTTAAATGTTTTGGTATTTTGAATAATCTGCTTAACTGTACTAATAAAATTGTATGAGTTTTAAAAATATTATTATAGGGGTGGGGCGCCTGGGTGGCTCAGTTGGTGGGACGTCTGACTTCGGCTCAGGTCGTGATCTCATGGTTCGTGGGTTCGAGCCCCCAGGTCAGGCTCTGCTGACAGCTCAGAGCCTGGAGCCTGTTTCAGATTCTGTGTCTCCCTCTCTCTCTGACCCTCCCCTGCTCACACTGTCTCTCTCTCTCTCTCAGAAATAAATAAAACATTAAAAAAATATTATTATAGGTGCATCTGGGTGGCTCAGTTGGGTAAGCATACGACTTCAGCTCAGGTCATGATCTCACGGTTTGTGGGTTTGAGCCTCGTGTTAGGCTCTGTGCTGATGGTTTGCAGCCTGGAGTCTGCTTCAGATTCAATGTTTTCCCCTGTCTCTCTGCCCCTACCCTGCTTGTGCTCTGTCTCTCTCTCAAAAACAAATAAACATTTTTAAAAAGTAAATAAAAATCTTATTATAATATATGAATATATTTTAAGTTTGAGGACATTTTTGTCAAGATTTTATAATGCTAAGGTCATTCATCCCAATATCTCATTTTGCCAATGAAAATGGAAGTGATATCAGTTTTCTCAGTAACACTCGATGTTATTTTGGTAAACGTTCCTTAGGCATACATATTCTGTGGCACACTGCCCTGAAAAGTCAGGAATTGCATAAATAGTGGTAGTGTAATCATGTGTTATAGTAAAATCATGTTCAGACAGGAAGGCTTATTTGAGGACTTTTGGTAATTTTCTATCCCGAAAAGATAAAGATTCTTTTCTGCAAAGCAGAGTAAAAAACAGAAACAAAAACAAACAAAGCAATAAAACTCAATTTTCCTATTACATAAGTGATAAGGAAGGGAAAAAATGCCTTTAATAGGGACAGTGTCTGATGATATTATGTTATATGGGGAGATAGTATAGCTTTCAGCCTACTAGAGATGGGAGTATAATGTATCACCTAAGATAAACTGTAGCTTTTCTTTAACAAGAACTTAATGATAGATTTTATAATGAAGGAAACTGACACAGGAGTAATGGATGAGGAGGATTTTGTGATTTTCCACTTGCTAAGAGTTGAAGAGATCAATGGATTTGATTGTTGCTTTTACATTAATATCATCACTTATCCCAGACTTCTTGCTTCATTAATAACACTAGTCTGACATTCTGTAGAGAGTAAAGCAATTTACTTAAGTCAGCTAATGTATTTTACTTGGATGTATGGAGACAACTAAATTCCTGGTAGAGATGATATTGTCACAAAACACGGGATCTCATACAATTAAAAGGTGTTTTTATTTAATAGAACTGTCTTTTGAATAGATGAATTAGATGCCTACTTCCGATCACATATGGTTTATTTTTCACAAACTCTACTTCCAACCACAAATATGTTTACCTCAGGGAATCTCCAGTTTTCCTCTCAACAAGTCTAAACTTCTGACCAGCAGACTCACGTCTTTAAGGATGTATTTAAAAATATATCGGGGCACCTCAGTGACTCAGTTGGTTAAGCGTCTGACTCTATATCAGCTCAGGTGGTGCTCTTGGCAATTGTGAGATAAAGCCCTGTGTCAACATGGAGCTGGGATTCTCTCTCCTCCTTTCTCTCTGTCCCTCCCCCACTTGCTCTCTCTCTCTCTCTCTCAAAATAAAATAAACATTTAAAATATACATAATTAAATATCTTAAAATTTATGTACTCTCATGTCTAGTCCATTCCCTACCAGCATCCAAGGCTGAAATGGGCTTAGTGTCCTGAGAATGAAAGGAAAAAAAGGTGTTTTTTTCCTCTGTTTTTCTACATTTGCAACTGAGATGCAATGTCAAGTCTATATTTACCTGAGATTCACAGGTTGCTGGCTGAGGGCAAGAGAGAACAAGCTGTTACAGGTGGGTTAGGAGGTAAGAAAAGAAGCAAGGCTCAGGCGGGATTGAGGGCTGAAATGGTACCTGGGCGCCCAAAGCACTAGAGCTGAAGGAACAAGGATCTACTAGGAGACAACTTATCCAGAAAGCTTGCTTAGCGGGATGTGCCTGAGCCCCGGAAGTCTCCCCTGCTTTCCCAGTCGTGCTTAGGTGTCCTGGTATTTCTTCTGGCATCAGCTGGCAGCAACAGTAAACCACAGTTCAGAAGCCACATTATTGAAAAACAGAAATTGAAAACTACAAGTCATAAAAGAAATAAGAACAACAATAAACAGCACCATTTTGATTCTTCCTCATTTTATAGCATCAAACTCAGCAAGGGCAGGTGCTCCAATTCTGGTGAAATCTAATAAAATTATTATAATATCTACTGCCGTGTATTCAATACATATTTTGTATTAAGAATTGTTTAATTTTTGTATTAATAAAATTGTCTAAATCTTATACCAAACTTGTGAGGCAGGTTTTGTTATATCCCTCACTTAAAAGAAAATTATTCCAAGATCATTTAAATTACAAATAAAACTTGTTTATGGGTCAAAATGCTTGAGCTTGTAGATCTTGGGCTTGGAACCACTTAGTGTCATGATTTAATGCCTCTCTACATTGAAACTATTTGTCATTATTTATTCAGCCAAATTTATGGAGTACCTGTAAAGTATAAGACATGATTCATGATTCATGATTTATGGACAGAGTGACACTATCACTATTCCTACCAGGTCCTTCTATGTTCTGGTCTGTGTTCTGTTTTTTTAAAGTTTTTATTTAAATTCCAGTTAGTTAATATGTAGTGCAATATTAATTTCAGGTGTATAATTTAGTGATTCAACACTATATATTCTTTAATCTCTATCACTTTTTTTAAACAATGCCACAATTTCTTTATTATCATTATCAATGGTAGTATTTTAATATTTATTTAATTTTTGAGAGACAGAGAGAGACACAGCATGAGCAGGGAAGGGGCAGAGAGACAGGGAGACACAGAATCCAAAGCAGGCTCTGGGCTCTGAGCCTTAAGCTGTCAACACAGAGCCCCATGCGGAGCTCAACCCACAGACTATGAGATCGACCTGAGCTGAAGTCAGAGGCTTAACCAACTGAGACACCCAGGCACCCCAAATCTCTTTCACTTTGACCTGTGTCCCAGGTGATCATTTAAATCACACAACAACCCAGAGAAGTATGTTTTATTATTTTAATTTTTTAGTTATAATAAGAAAATAAACAGAGATTGAAAACACTCTCAAGATCACGCAGCATTAATGATGCAATATTTGCTTAAGGGAAAATATAAATCTAAATATATAAAACACATATTCAAACAATTCTCCTATATGCCAAATATATGATTTGTTACTTAGATCATACAGTATATAACATTATTATGCTTTCTGTATTAAATTTTAATTGAGTATTCTTCATTTAAAAAATAATGTCTTATTTATATGCATATTCTCCAAAGAGTATCAAGAACAGAGCAGGAATGGATAACTATTTTTGTTTAATAACAATAATGGTAATAAGAAAAAAAATTTGCAAGGGACACTTGGGTGGTTCAGCCTGTTAAACATCTGACTCTTGATCTCAGCTCAGGTCACAATCTCACAGTTTGTGAGATGAAGGCCAGCATCCAGCTCTGTGCTGACAGTGTGGAGCCGGCTTGGGATTCTCCTTCCCCCTCTCTCTCTCCATCCCTCCCCTCTCTCTCAAAATAAAAAAAAAAAAAAAAAAAAAAAAAAACACTAAAAAAATAATAATAAAGAAAAAGAAAAGAAAAAATTTCATTTAAACTCAAGTCAGTTAATATACAGTGTAGTCTTGGCTTCAGGAATAGGACCCAGTGATTTATCTCTTATGTATGACACCCAGTGCTCATCCTGAAAGTGCCCTGCTTAATGCCCATCACCCATTTAACCTGTGCGTCCCCCCACCTCTACTTCTGCAACCCTCATTTTATTTTGTGTGTTTAAGAGTTTCTTATGGTTTGTCCCACTTTCTGTTTTTACCTTATTTTTCTGTCCCTGGCCCTATGTTCATCTGTTGAGTTCACATCTCACATATGAGTGAAATCACATGATATCCATCTTTCTGATTGATTTATTTCACTTAGCATAATACCTTCCAGTTCCATCCACATTGTTGCAAATGGCAAGATTTCATTCCTTTTCATCCCCAAGCCAAGTAGTGTCCATTGCATATCTACAAACCACATCTTTCTCCATTCAGAAGTCAATGGCTATTTGGGCTCTTTCCATTATTGCTAGCAGTGCTATAAACATTGGGACTTCACTGGAGCTCATAGGAGATTACAGAAGGGTCAGCACTTGTGATACGTGATTTCAGTAAGTATAAAAACTTTCAGAAACTTTTTGTCTGATTACTATCAAGTTTATTTTAAATCTCCATTTTCTTTTTTTTTTTTTAATTTTTAAATGCTTTTATTTATTTCTGAGAGAGAGACAACAGGAGCAGGGGAGAGTCAGAGAGAGAGGGAGACACAGAATCTGAAACAGGCTCCAGGCTCTGAGCTAGCTATCAGCACGGAGCCCGACTTGGGGCTCGAACCCACAAACTGTGAGATCATGACCTGAGCCGAAGTCGGACGCTTAACCGACTGAGCCACCCAGGCGCCCCTAAATCTCCATTTTCAAAATTGTAGCAAATATGATGTTCATTCCCCCAAATTTTTTTGTTTTCTTTGTTTTGTTTATAGTTTGGAACAGAGGGTGAGCATTAGGGAATCTCAGAGAGGCCATATGAAGTGCAAATCAATACATCTGTAGCGATTGACAGCAATCACTGTCTTTAATTATTAGTATCCCCCATGTCAGCCATCTTTTGTGACTCCTCTTAACTACGTAAATATTGCACAGATTTTGACAGTCATGAATGTTAAGATTTAGATGGGTAACAGCATAATGTAATAGCAAATAACTGTTCATTATATTTTAAAATGCACGAATCTGAATGAATGCATGAATTTTGGCAAACGGAATCTGCCACATGATTGTGTGAGGTCAAGTTTTTAGCTTCACTTCAGGGTTTTTCTTAAACTAATTAGGTAGCAAAAGAAGGAGGAGAATGAGGAGGAGGAAAACTAAGGGTTTTAAGACCCTTATAAAAAATTGTGTCTTCCATAGTTTGTCTTACTGGTAAAGAGAAGGTGATTTATATGGCTTAATACCTAACTGATTAAAAATGTAAGTTGGCTGATCCACTGTAATGACTTTCTATTTAAATTAATTTTATACTTAAAATCAGATTCCTATTGCTGATGTCATGTTTTTATTTTTCCAATTCAGTCCTATACTCATATTTCTTCACCCTTGAAGGCAGAGTCCTATATTCTTATTTCTTCACCCTTAAAAGCAGGCTTTCACTTCTGTAAGTAGAGAACAGGAAGAAGGATTTCCAGAAGATTCAGACTACACATGGAGACAAATGCATGTGACCAACTGTTTTAGTAAACCATTATTTCACAGCTATTTAATAGCATGTGAAAGTTAATTATAAGATTAGAGAATGGTGAACAACCCCGTCAGAATGAATGTATGTGGACGTGGAATTGTTAAAATTGTTACACTGAGCCTCTGGAGAAGAATAACATCTGCAATTAACTGTGATTTAGGAGATGATCTAGAAAGTGGAAACAGCTCAAGGTCACACATATACGGGAAGAGCTTGGACGGTAATCCAGACGTTTCTTCTAATTGTCAAGTGAACTTTAAAAATTAACTGCTCTTTTTCCTTAAAGAATATATATTATGGTATTGTACTTTTAGTCTTTTCTTAACACCTCTGAAATAAGACATATTTAAGCAATTCTTGTTCTGAAATTAGAAATTATATCTTCTTAGATTTTCTATTATAAATTTCTTTTATTATTTATAACAATATAGTCATAAAAAAGAGGAACAGAATTCTACATTTTTATTATATCTTAATATTTTTCTTTTCTTTTCTTTTCGTTTCTTTTCATTTCTTTTCTTTTCTTTTCTAATAGTTTATTACCTAATATTGATTGGATGAAAGGTGGGTAGAGGAGGCTTTGCAAGCTAAGTATATAAAAGGTGCAATTTTATTAAAACGTTTTTTGGACGTTTATTTATTTTTGAGAGAGAGACAGACAGACAGACAGAGCACGAGCAGGGGAGGGGCACAGAGAATGGGAGACACAGAATCTAAAGCAGGCTCCAGGCTCGGAGCTGTCAGTGCAGAGTCCAGCATGGGGCTTGAACTCTTGAACTGTGAGATCATGACCTGAGTCGAAGTTGGACACTTCACCAACTGAGCCACCCAGGTGCCCCAGTGCAGTCTCATTTTTAGATTAAAAGTTATATAAAATAATTTAATAAAATGAACATACATGCTCTATATATGTAATCAGTTTGGAATGATATTCTCTAAAATATGTTCTGAGTAAGTAACTTTTGTTTTCCTGCAATAATAGCTATTCTAGAATATGTTTCTCTTACAGGCAAATCTATGTTCTTGTAGGAGAGAAAAAAATTACAAGAGTTTCCAAAACCATGCTTATTTGCTATCTAGATGGCAAGTGAAAAACATTGTAATAATGGATTCAAAATAATGTATTTGTATGTAAAAGTTCAAGTATCATTTTCTCTGGGGACTTCTTCCCACCTTTTGTGTCTCCACAGTGGTCAACACACATAACTCTTTAGAGCTCTTGGTTGAGAAGTATAAGGAAGCATGGGTGGTGTTATCTGCTAAGAATTGTTGAACAACAATCACAAACCTCATTTGGTAAGCAACAACAAGCTTTTGTTTTGCTCACAAGTGTATGAGTCAGCAAGGCCGAACTGCTAGTCTGGTTTTCAGAAAGCAGGTGAGTTGGACTTGATGGGTTACATCAGGTCTTACCCTACTGCAGGCTGGCCTTGATGGGTTACATCAGGTCTTACCCTACTGCAGGCTGGCTTGGGGCCTGTTCCCATTGTGGAGCCAGAGGCTGAGTAGTGAACAAGTAGGAACATGAAAAATTTCTTGAAGTTTAGCCTGGGAACCAATTAGTTATTTCTTCCACACTCCATCAGCAAAGCAAGTCAAAACTAGCTGAAATTCAAAGGATTATGGGGAGGGGGAAGCACAAAAACTCTCCTTCTTGATTCATGTCACATGGCAGGGGACATGAATCAAGGGAGGGGTGGAGAATTGGTGCCATTTTTGCTATCAGGCATAAGAAGCATGGATTGATGGACCGAGATGGCCTTAGAGTTCCCCTCAACTTGACTAAACCTCGCACAGACTTCTTCCCCACCTCCCTCTCCTTAGAGTATTTATTTCAGAGAATTTGTAAGTAAAATTCTTTCCCTGCCCCTTTTGAATGTATATAAATCTTCTCCCAGCCTCTGGACAAGTTTGCAACCAAGGAATGTCTTCCTCAAAGATCTGGGAGCCATCCCTTTGAAATGCAATCAAGGAAGTAAAGGACCTTTTCTCTCAGTTCCTTGGAGAAACTAGGCACAAATTAGCAAGCGTAGACGGCCTAATCACAGACAACATTTGTAGACTGAATAATCCAATGTGTGCCCCACATGCTATTGATCCATCTCTGGCCCTAAGGTCCTCCAGTGATTTCCCACTGACTCACTTTCAGAGCTAAAACCCTCTTGCTTTTTGTTTCAGGGGAGTTGACTTCCATCTCCCTTCTCTTCCTGTTACAGAAGGTTTGAGCAAATTGTTCCTTCCCTGTTTAACTCTGCTCAGTGCAACTATTCTTTGATATACTTAGAGAGGAAATGTAGGCATTGTGCTTCTGAGTAATTTACTATAATCAGGTTTACCTTCATGGCCAGGATAAAGCTAAATTGAATCAGGTTTTTGCAAAGGGAAGCTTAGACCTGTTCTCTATGGTCTCCATATGGCTATAAAAATAAACTGACAGAAATGGGCAAAGTTTTAACAATTAATGATGCTTTAAAATTAATCAAATGCTTTAATTTCAAATAAGAGGGGGGCAATGTGCTATTCAGCAGTTAGGTAAACTTTTGAGAATGTTAAACACTCACTGATTGCACAGTACTTATCCCTACTTTGTTGGTAGGGAGAGAGCTTCTGTTTCAATCTAAATCTTATTGAAAGTAAATCTCTGGAAGCACCAACTTGACATCTTCCCCAGCTCACTATTAATGGAGGTGCCTTGGTGAAAAAGAGGAATGGAATTGTATCAAAGGAAACATTTAAAACACCGAACATAAGTGATATCGCTGCAAAAAACGGAAGTGGATTATTAAACTTTGCTGTATATAATCTTCCTTCCTTTGGTCATGAGAGATGTCTCAGAATTTATTATTTTCACTTCTGAATTTGTCATTCTATCTCTTGCAAAAATTTAAGAATCTGTTTACAAAATGCTTATGACTGAAGTTAAAAATAATTAAATATTTTTAATGTTTATTTATTTTTGAAAAAGAGACAGAATGCAAACAAGGGAGGGACAGAGGAATAGTGAGACAATGTGACACAGTCTCCAGGCTCTGAGCTGTCAGCACAGAACCCGACACAAAGCTTGCACTCATGAGTCATGAGATCATGACCTGAGCCAAAGTTGGAAGGTTAACAGAATGAGCCTCCCAGGCACCCCAAAAATAATTATTTCATGTGCAACATTTCTAAGCAAAATAATAAAAGTTATTAATAACTCTTTCAAAATAGTACTGTGGAGGAAAACTGTGTTGACCTAAGTCCAGAAGAAATTGATTTAAAATATATAAAGGGATGCCTGGTTTGACTGATTGACTCTTGATTTTGCCTTAGGTTATGGTCTCGTGGTTCATAAGTTCCAACCCTGCGTCAGACTCTGCACTGACAGTCTGGTAAAGACAGGCACTTGGATGGCCCAGTTCATTGATTGTCCTACTCTTTCAGCTCAGGTCATGATCTCGGGGTTGTGGGATAGAACCTTGTGTTGGGCTCCAAACTGAATGTGGAGTTTGCTTGAGATTCTCTCTCTCTCCCTTTGCTCATTCCTCTGCTCTATTCGCACAATCTCTCCCCGCTCCCTCTCTTTCTCTTTCTCTCTCTCTTTCAAATAAAAATTAAAAAAATAAACTATATAAAGAAAAAATGAGAGGTAGAATTGGACAGTGTAAATGAAGATGCATTTAAAAAAGGGTGGAAGCAGAATAGTCTGAAAATTAAGATTTTGGCAAATATAGATTTTGTAATGAAGTATTGATTCTTTCTGCTAAAAATAATTGAAAAATTGATAAAGCATGTGGATAATACGCACTACTTTCAAAAAGTTTTATCTGCTTTTAGGTTACAACAGAGTTTCTTAATATCAGTCCTATTGTCATTTGGTTCCAGATAATTCTGTGTGCACGTGTGTGTGTGTGTGTGTGTGTGTGTGTTAGAAGAGGGAAGGACACTAGTACACTGTTCTTTGCATCATGGGATATTTAACACCATCTCTGTCCTCTACTCATTAGATGTTAGAAGTATCTCCCCAGCTGTGACAACCAATAATGTTTTCATACATTTTCAAAACTCCTCTGGGAGGCAAAATTGCCCTACTTGAGGGCCAGAAAATTAGAGTGTAGGCATGAAACAAACATTATGTAAATGAATTTTTTAAAAATGCAGTTATGGGGTGTCTGAGTGCTTCTGTTAAGCATCCAACTCTCAATTTCAGCTCAGGTCATGATCTCATGGTTTATGAGTTCCAGCCCTACATCAGATTCCATGCTGACAGCACAAAGCTTGCTTGAGAGTCTCTCTCTTTCCCTCTGCCCCTTCCCCACTTGCACATTCTCTCTCTCTTTGAAAATAATTAAATAAACATTTAAAAACATTAACATGCAGTTATATTTTGAAATATGAGAAGACAACTAACATTTCCTTGATACCTATTGTGTGGCAGGTATTATACAGAGCAATTTTCAAATGTCATTCAATAATAATATTCCATATTGTATCTAATCACCCTAACTATACAGAGAAAAGGTATTCAAGAATTCACCTAAGATCACATAACTAGTATATCCAGAAGCTAAAATTAAAAAAAATTACAATTCACTCCATGGTCCTCTCATTTCACCAAACTGTCTTTATTTGTTGATTGAATGTGATCATTTTGACCTCATTTTCAAAGAACATACACAATTTTTACTGTAGAAAAAAATAATTTTGTGCTGTGACTTGGGTTGCTGAAAGTATAAACCACTTATAATCCCTTTCACTGGAATTGTCCTCTTCTACTTTTACAAGCATTTGGTTTTATTTTCATCTTAGAATATTATATTTATGTGTCTCAATTATATATATATGTATACAATTTCCTCCATTAGATTGCAAGTTCCCTGAACTTAGAGCATTTTAATTTTCTTCATTGCATCTTCACTTGTTTAATGCAGAACTGTTCATATGATGGCCACAAGCCACATGTTACTATTGAACACTTAAGTTGTGGCCTGTCTTAATTGAGAGGTGTCCTCAATAGAAAATAAACTCTTGTTTATTATATTGATTTCAGACTGAAAAGGTAGTATTGGGGTATATAGTGTTAAATGTAATATATTAAAATTATTTGCACTTATTTCATTTTACATTATGCAACCTAAAACATTTTAATTTACATATATGTCTTTCATTATATTTCCATTGGGTAGTGTTGGTTTAGTATTAAGTAACTGTTAAGTAACTATTAGGTTGAATGTCAACCATATGAAAAATATTTATTTTGATTTTAATTTTATTTATAGAATATTTTTGTCATAACCTTTACAAATTTTAATAGTGCATATTGGCATAAATAAGTGTGTGTCTGTCTTTTAAATGAATATGCACACAGTTAATTCCATCAATTGGGTAATTTATGATCATATTATGACCCTGCAATAGCTTCTTGTAATGACTTTCTGCTACATTTACTAGTTCATTTACCAAATAAATAATAATGTTCTTATTTTGTGCTTACATGGTAGACAAATATAATTTCTAACAATTTATACTAGAATCAGCTTTAAATATATTTGAAGTTTATCTCAAAAATGAGGTCATTTCAGAAATCACCAGAATTACACTGTCGCCACCATCTCTTCAATCTGCAAGTTGATATTCCAACTTCTATAATGTGCTTTCCCATTAAGATGTTAATTCCTATTAAAATATAATATACTCAGGTAACATTTAAGTTTTCATCAACAATTAAAGTACATGAATTTCAAATCAGAGGACAAAGAAGTTTTGTTGGCAAATGGAAGTGGGGTAAGGCAGTCAAGGAAGTTTGAATGCAAGGGCTTAAAAAAAAACAAACCCTGGAAAACCAATGACACTAGAATAAAAGGTAGCTTACTGAAAAATTGCTGACTAATGTTGACCTCTTTGTCACAGATACAAATCTTACACACCATGTTGTCCCTCTCAGATATAGACCATTTCTGTCATCTCAGAAAGTTCTATTTGACTGTGTTGGTCTAGGCCCTTTGATGTGATATCAAGTTTGCAACTCATGATTAATCAGAATAATGGCCTACCAAAAATGTCCATATTCTGGTCCCCAGAACCTCTAACTATGTTATATTACATGCCACAGAGGTATCAAGATTGCAGATGGGAAAAAAAATCAGACGACTGTAAACTAGAGAGATTACCTCAGATTATCTGAGTTGTTCCAAATGCGATCACAAAGGTCTTTACCAGGAAGAAGGACAAACAGAAGAGCAGAGTGATAGAATGTGATAAGGACCCCATCCATCATTGCTGGCTTTGAAGATAGAGGAAGAAAGACATGAGCCAAGGAACTCAGATGGCTTCCGGGAACTGGGAAAGGCAGAATTCCCACCTGGATTCTCCAGACAGGGACGCAGGCTCCTGACACCTGGGCTTTAGCCCAATGAGACCTTCGTTTGGAGTTCTAACAGAACTGTAAGATAGTACATTTGTGTTGTGTTAAGCTACTTGTTAATCGCGATTTGTTATGGGAGCAATAGAAAATGAATACAGATACAGTCATATGAAGTAATTTCATTCATTTTTCACCCAAATAGAGAACATCTATTTCATTTATTTTGAATTGGGAACGAAGGGGCAGAGGTGGAGATGGTATCGTTAATTGTTTCTATTTATCCTTAGATAAGACATGTGAAAATTATCTCATCTTTTTATCTGTGATGTATTTTACTCATTCCAATTCTTAAGCCTGGTAAAACTTTGATTAATGGAACACAATTAAAGAGATCTCCAGTTAATTAAAAAAAATTGTTTTCCTTATTTAAATTTCTAAATGTAAGGAAACTTATATGAGGAATTCATACCAAAAAATCAAATAAGCCGTCTACTTTACAAAATTATAAATGCTGACTTTTCAAATTTCTTCAAAAGCAAATGGAGTTTTATAGCCAAGATTCTTCTAAAAAAGAAATAGGTAAAATGTCAAGTTTAAAAAATTCTGTCAAACTTTATAAATCAAATTTCTATTAATTCCATTTCTTTCATTTGACAGCTAAAACTATCATTTACTCAGGATTGTTGGAAATGCACAAATCTCTATGATCCTGTGTATTATTTAACCTCTTCTGCTTTGAAATGTCCTTTGAAATTTCCAAAGGTATCATCATGACTTTTCTATATTCAAGCTTATGTTTTAAATGAGATAAAGCCTAGTATTTCTAAATATGCAATTTTTCTAATAAAATACATATCAAAATTCTTTGTTTTCCTTATCTTGGGGATTTATTTTGTTTTCCTTCATGTTAAATGCAGAAATAGTAGTAAAGGGGGATTATGATTGAATTTATTTTTGGTTTTAAAGATAACAAATTAAACACACTTACATGCACGTGCACACACTCACCCCCCGCACACAATGTGTTCAATTGTGTTTTTCCTGATAAAAGTGTGTTTTAAAAACTTCATTAGCTTGTATTAATTAATTAGATGTAAATTAAGGTTTATTTTTTAAAAATTGATTAACACAAAAAATAATGAGATTTTACGATATTTCACTTTATTATCATCACATTTCTGTATCACTTTGCAATCAGTCTATAGACCTAGCTGATGACCATTTCAGATGATCTCCTGAAACCACCTAGAAATGCTCCAATGATTTTGAATGTATTATTCTTGGTAAAAACTCTTTAATTCACAATGCTTATGTAATAAAGTCCATTTAGAAAAAGAGAAACTTTACTAAGCTTTTCAAATAGAAGAAAATTAATAAAGATGATTAATTATATAATATATAATTATATTATAGAAGAAAATTAATAAAGATGATTAATTATATAAGATAATATATAATTATATTAATTATATAAGAACTGACTACTGAAGTGAGTAAAAGAATCTGATAAATATTTTATTTTCAGAAAAAATTATTGATTTCTATGGTAGACATTGTTGTTTGGGAATTCATCTGCTGAGTGCATTACCATTTCCTTCTATATTAGTTTTGTTTTTGCTGTCATCACAACTCAACCCATGTAGCTCTTATAAATTCACTTCATCCACCACTCTTAGGAGTAAGATAAAATCCAGGCATAAACTAATGTATGCTTCACGTTTATTTGGTCAGGTAATTGGTTCAAGGATTGGAAGATGATCCAATCAGAGCCAATAATCCACCATGAAATTCTGGATTTGTATTCTCAGAAAAAGACTTTCCCTTTTTTGCACCCACAGTAGATCCAAGATGGGTTAGACACTGAGAGTTTTGTGTGCGCCATACTTGATACCATATGATGCTGGAGTTTAAGTCCAATGAGCAAGCACAGACCTCAAATGTTGAGATAGGAAAAGTCCAGCCTTCAATAATGCCTGTCCCATGCCTTGAAATTTCAGATTATCTTAATCAACAAATACTCCTTGAGCATAAGCCAATTCAGGTTGAGTTTCCAATTACATATTTTTGCCTGAAAAAACCCTAACCACTAAGTACAATATATGCTCCACATGGGATGCTGGTTTTAAATACATGGATTCACTGATATATGTCTCATATACCAAGACAGTTTCTGATACATAATAGAGACATAATAGCTATTTTTGGATTGAATGAACTTTTAGAAAGTGGATTTTATGCAAGAGAAGGTTGATTTTGTAAACCTTAAAAATCACCATCAGTTAAATACTGTCATCTGGGTTTATTAATTTTCAATCATTTCTAAATGCTCTTTCAAAGAGAAAATAAAATATCTCCTGCATGCTTTAATGTATTTTTATCTTTCATTTTCTAGCCCTTACTGAGCCCAAGTTTCAATATGAACAGCGTGATTTGAAGAATAATTTGAATAAAAATACTTTACTTTGACAACTGATTAAAATTATTTATACTATGACATTGTTCAGTGCATTGTAGATTAATTAATAGCATTTTTGCCTCATTTATAGTAAAGAACTTTTAATATCGCCTCAGATATCTCTGGGGTACCATTAGAATTCACATCTTTTGATTATTAATGGCTATACTTAGTATATTTAGTACCATCGTCTTTCACCTATTGAGAGTCCAACAATGACTTTTCAACTTTATTTCATTATACCATTGTTACCTGTGATCCAGAAATGGCTTTATCGAGAATACAGGAAACATAATATATATTTTCATCCTACTCTCTTTCTCTTCACTTTCATGCATTAAGATCTTTTGAAGCAATGGAGAACTTATTATTCTTTCTTATTTTCTAATTGCATTCTAACCAGTATATTCAAGTCTTACATGGTCTTCAATAATACCCTATGTTTCTCACGATTCTGTTTGCTGTTTAATCATAAGAAGTCTTTCCATTAGCATTTTCTGCATTTACAGTATACTGTTACATGTTTATGTTTCAAAATATGAAGAATTTTCATTTCAAAATCTTTTATTTTTCTTTTTTATATTTACATCACATCTGTAAACTATAGAACGTAGTCTTTTACATCAGGAATTTGATTTGGATCATCTTTTTTTAATTAAAATTTTGTTTTTAATATTTATTCATTTTTGAGAGAGAGAGATGGAGTGTGAGTGGGAGAGGATCAGAGAGATAGGTAGACACAGAATCCGAAGCAAGCTCCAGGCTCCAAGTTGTCAGCACAGAGCCTGACAGGGGGCTTGAACTCCCAGACCGAAAGATTATGACCTGAGCCGAAGTTGGATGTTTATCCGACTGAACCACTCAGGTGTCCAGTGACTTGGGTGATCTCTAAGTTCAATTTCTTAAAGGTTTAATTTCCCTTCTCTCTTTCTCTTTATTTTATTTTAAAATAATTTTAGACTTATAGAAGAGTAACGAAATAGCACAGGTAGTTTCCATATCCCTTTTAGTCATTTTTTTCCTATGATAATATCTGACAAAAACATGGAAAAATGATCAAGAGTAAGAAATTAACCTTGGTTAATACTATAAAAACTACAGAACGTATTCAGATTTCACCGGGTTTTCCACTAATAGCCTTTTTTTCCCCTGTTGCTGGACCCCACCATACATTTAGTAGTCCTATCTTCTCAATCTCCTCCAGTCTACAATAATCCCCTAGCATTTATTTGTCTTTTATGACCTTAATGTTTTTGAAAGCACTGGTCAGTTATTTTGGAGAATACCTATAAGTTTATGTTTGTTTGATGTTTTCTCATGACCACTCTGGGATGGAAGTTTACAGAATATACCAACCCAAAATATGCCACATTGGCAGACATCCTTGATGTAGTCGCTGTGATATCACTTATTCTATGCAAATTTGGCCCTGTCTTCAGCTTAGATAGTACTAGTTCGAGCAAAAACTAAGGCAGCTGATCAATTAATAAACAAGTACAGAGAAGCTACTACAAGGTCAACACTATAATTAGGTACAGATTTATTTTTTTTAACCACCCATCAGGCAAAGTGTCCAAGTGTGATACACTCAGAATTATACTTTTAACGAAAAAAAATTATTTTGGTACTGATTATCTAAAATAGTCCATTCTAAACATAAGAATAATTCATAATGTTGGATAGGACACATGCTACCCACATACATTTGCAATCACAAACATTAGAAAGAATTTGTTGTGAATTATTTAACACACATTCTGGAGTGAGAGTTAAAATGTGTAAGTGTATAGCTGATTTAGGCGTAAACATATGAAGCAATATTGCGATCATGATGCATTCACCGAGCTTCTGGTGACAACTTCAAAAAAGTATATCTAAAAGAATGATCCCATTTGACCTACACCAAGCTCCTGCTCCTGGTCTTCTAATTCTGATACTTTTCTAGGTGAATGGTTCTCCATCTTCCTTTACCCCCAGTATTCCCCTATTAGTTAATCTCCTCAATTTCTCCCACTCCATTCAGGGATAGGATAGCATTTTATTAACTAGGTTAATTATTTTCAGAGATTTATTAGTGTCTGCATCTGAAAATGCTCCAATGTGACATAAAGAACACACTTTTCTTTAAAAATTTTTTTTTAATGTTTTATTTATTTCTGAGAGAGAGAGAGAGAGAGACAACGTGAGCAGGGGAGGGTCAGAGAGAGAGGGAGACACAGAATCAGAAGCAGGCTCCAGGCTCTGAGCTGGCTGTCAGCACAGAGCCCAACGTGGGACTCGAAACCACAAACCATGAGATCATGACCTGAGACAAAGTCTCGGACGCTTAACCGACTGAGCCACCCAGGAGCCCCAAGAACAGACTTTTCAAAGCTTTGCAAAATGAGGGTTGTGGACTTGACTTTAAACCCGAAGTTTGTGCTTATCACCCTGCAGGACTTTCTAACTTGGGCATCCTCTATCTACCTACTGAGATTGTCTGCCATTTTCTCAGTGAGAAAATTTCACAGTGGGAGCTAAATTCTATCTCCACTCACTGTTTTTCGATATCTCTAATCTCTATCTGCTGTGTTCCCTGGTACAAATCATTCTCTAGAGTAGATGTATTAAATAAGTCCTTTGTAAGCTGGGATATTGCAGACTAACTGTGTAGATTTCCTGGTTTTGGCAAGGTCCATTTACGCACATCTTTTACATACCACTTACAATAGTTTTCAGTGGATAAGGACTATTTTATGTAAAAACTTTCATATTTCATACTTAACATATTTTTTCTCTGAAAGAATTTACCCATAATTAGGCCTCTACTGTTTAGAATAGCATAGTCCAATTAAAATCCCTGCTTTCTGTGACATGACATGTGCTGAGTGACATTGTTCAGCAGAAGCTGCCCAGGGATCATTCTGCTCATACACCCCTCATCCACACTGGGTGTTTATCTAATACACACTTATACACACACACACGCATGCACACACACGCATACCCTGCATGTAATAGATGAGAACACAGATGAGAAAATTAATTTGGCCAGCAACTAATTCAAGATTAGAATCCAAGTGTGCCAAACCCCAGAGAGTTTTTTGTTTTCTTGCTGTTCATTTGTTTGTTTCAGTTAGACCTTAGTGCCTCAAGTACTTAAACAGGAAAGATTTAAGATAAGTGCACAGTTAAAGTGGTAAGAGTAAAATCGAGCCTCTAAAGAGGGTATGAGTAGTCTGAAAACACCTAAAATTTTTTTGTGCAAGAGCTAGAATGACTGGGTCTTCAACCAGAGTTAGCATTTTGCGAGGCTAGTAATGGGTGGGGTGATAGGCATGCCTAAGTTCAACCAGAAAGAAAAACATAATCGAATATGAAGTGGGTTCATAAGGGGTAAGCTCAAAATACAACGCAGAACCCATTCAGGGTGATGCACAAGGCCTAGCGTACTACTCGGAAATTAGTCTGCAGCAAAAATGCTTTGTACACTATAAGTGAGAGTCAATCCCATGTCCGTGTGCTTATAAAAAGCCTATTTAAAATATCATTCCCTAAGTTTCTCTTAGTTTCAAATATGAGGCTAAGTGTATTGGATATATTCTGTACATTAGTATTACCTTTCAAAACCAGCTTTCAAGATAATAAACAATTTACTTAGGAGCAGAGAGCTAAGACATTGTATTGTATTACATTTGACATATTTATTATTTATATTATATTACATTATATAACATCATGTTATGTTATACTTTTATTTCAGCTTTCTGATTTATCTAGAAGAGGCTAAATCACTATATTAACACTGGGATGTTTAACCTGAGCACCACCCATACCATATATAAGGCTTTCATCATTGTGCATATCATATCTGGACTTAATTTCTTTATCTTCATAAAGTAGAACTAGTAATTCATCACAGGATTTGGAGGATATTGAGATATTATATGCATATATATGCAAAGATCACGACTTCTGCCACATGCTCATCAATTTGCTAGTTCCTTTCCTTCTTCGATGGTGTGCAGAATGTAACCGTATAAACAAAAGGTGCATGTATTCAGAGAATCAAAGTTCAACCTGGGCTGGAATATTGCATAAGATTGAATGGAATTATATTAAATTTAATGACTTTTTTTCTTATTTTGTAAAACCTACAAGATTCTCACCGGCTGCAGCCAAGGACATTTGTGTACACGGGAGTGCATGTGTAAGAATGTGTATATGTGTGCACGGCACGCTATTGGCATATCAGTACAATATGGCAGAAAAAAGAGACCCTTACTCACCTAAGAGAGGGTCCTGGTGGGTGCCAGGGATTGTCATTTCAACATGACAAAGTTGAAAAGTAGTTGAAGGCTGTTGCTGAGTATATACATACTACTCTTCACAGTTACTTACTTCAAGGATCGTCCTCCTACAGAAGTTTCCTACTCTGAAGGCAGAAATGGTTTTGTCTGTATCTCAGTGTGGGAAGCTCTCCTCCCCAGATCCCCCACTGCCCAGCTAGGGGGGAGTTGTTTTCACCCATTCCAGTGATTACTCCTCTTGCTGACTTTTATGGCTGTGCACTTCCACACTTTATTAAATAGTACGGATGTCAGCAAGCACAAAACTGAGCCCACAGTTCATGAGCATCCATGACATACATTGTTCTATTTACTCCCACATCAGAGCATCAGTTAGCTACCTCAGTAAACAGCAGAATAGCTCAATGTGGCAGGTTGCTTCCAAAAAAAAAGAAAAGAAAGAAAGGAAAAAGGAAGGAAGGAAAGAAGGAAGAAAAGGAAGGAAGGAAGGAAGGAAGGAAGGAAAGAAAGAAAGAAAGAAAGAAAGAAAGAAAGAAAGAAAGAAAGAAAGAAAGAAAGAAAGAAAGATTAAGGATTTCCAGCCAGATGTGCCTAGTTTTTGCATTAGATAAATTTTACCTCTTTATTCTTTCTCTGAATATTACAAATGTCACCACCTTTGAAAAGGTCAGACTGACTTTAAATTAGTCAAGAATGAAAAAAAAATTACTCCAGGGTATCTTTTTAAAACTTCATTTGCTTCCTGAAATTTTACAACACTTGTAAACAATGATGTAATTAGAAGTGACATGTGCTTTTCAGTATTTTGATGCTTATAAGGTGAAAAAGGAAATCAATTGTAAGAGTTTGAAGGGTCCAGTATATCTGATCTGCATGTATCTTTAACTTTTTTAAATGGTCACACGTTAATATTATCATTGAATATTATCATAAGATACTTAATTCTTTAAGCCAAAATAATCATAGAAATTCACTTATAAATCTTTTCTCACATTTATGTTAGCAAAATTATCAATTACAACATAACTAAAAAGCGTCCTTCTTATTAATATATTTATTAATGTATTTTCCTTATTTCTGAAGTTTAGCCCCAGTCTATTGTTACATTTATTGATGCAACATTCACTATATTGTAGAGTTTTGCATTCTTTCAATGCCTTGGTTTCTGTTTATAAAAAAACAGTGTGGCTCTGCAAATAAAAGGTGTTATTTTTATAAATCAGAGCTTTGTATAAATCATGTATCCTTTTTTAATATATTAAGATGATTTCATGCAAAATTCAAGAGTTGGAATTCTCTTCATATACCCTTTGCTTCATATACGTTCATTTTGACATTAGAAAACTAGCAATTTCAATGTAAATTTTGAATTGCTTTTCTTTCCTATGTTTTATTTCTTTTTGTTTTTTTTACAAATAGTTTATTGTCAAATTAGTTTCTACATAACACTCAGTGCTCATCCCCAAAGTGCCCTCCTTCATGCCCATCCCCCCCTCCCCCCCACATCCA